>NW_026536403.1:0-86507 GCF_028551555.1 Melozone crissalis
AAAGGCAGGAGAGTGGTCAGGTACTGTTTTCTCTCAGTTGGCAAGCTGCGCACACAATCGCAGTGTTGTACAGCTTGTTTCATCACCTTTGCCAAGTTGCCGCTCTCTCCGGCTCCCGGAGACGAAGAAGCTGCTTCTTCGCGCAAAGACGATTCTGCCGCTCACAGTGCTCTGCGGTGTGTGTCTTCTGCCGAAAGAGATCCGGGAGCTGTGCTTAGCTCTGCAGAGCACCGTACCTTCGTCTTTAGCCTCTCTTCTCGTCTACATCTTAGCAAAAAGCTTTTCCACTCTGTCTGGCAAGGAGAAACTGTGCCAGCACAGAAAACATCTCCCATCGTCTTCTAGAGGCTGCACGGAGGGTCCTGCCGAGTGTTTTGCAAGAAGAGAAAGAAAGTTGTCCAAAACAGCTTGCAATCGAATGTTCATGTGAATAGAAAAGGCAGGAGAGTGGTCAGGTACTGTTTTCTCTCAGTTGGCAAGCTGCGCACACAATCGCAGTGTTGTACAGCTTGTTTCATCACCTTTGCCAAGTTGCCGCTCTCCTCCGGCTCCCGGAGACGAAGAAGCTGCTTCTTCGCGCAAAGACGATTCTGCCGCTCACAGTGCTCTGCAGTGTGTGTCTTCTGCCGAAAGAGATCCGGGAGCTGTGCTTAGCTCTGCAGAGCACCGTACCTTCGTCTTTAGCCTCTCTTCTCGTCTACATCTTAGCAAAAAGCTTTTCCACTCTGTCTGGCAAGGAGAAACTGTGCCAGCACAGAAAACTCTCCCATCGTGTTCTAGAGGCTGCACGGAGGTCTGCCGAGTGTTTTGCAAGAAGAGAAAGAAAGTTGTCCAAAACAGCTTGCAATCGAATGTTCATGTGAATAGAAAAGGCAGGAGAGTGGTCAGGTACTGTTTTCTCTCAGTTGGCAAGCTGCGCACACAATGGCAGTGTTGTACAGCTTGTTTCATCACCTTTGCCAAGTTGCCGCTCTCTCCGGCTCCCGGAGACGAAGAGCTGCTTCTTCGCGCAAAGACGATTCTGCCGCTCACAGTGCTCTGCAGTGTGTGTCTTCTGCCGAAAGAGATCCGGGAGCTGTGCTTAGCTCTGCAGAGCACCGTACCTTCGTCTTTAGGCTCTCTTCTCGTCTACATCTTAGCAAAAAGCTTTTCCACTCTGTCTGGCAAGGAGAAACTGTGCCAGCACAGAAAACATCTCCCATCGTGTTCTAGAGGCTGCACGGAGGTCTGCCGAGTGTTTTGCAAGAAGAGAAAGAAAGTTGTCCAAAACAGCTTGCAATCGAATGTTCATGTGAATAGAAAAGGCAGGAGAGTGGTCAGGTACTGTTTTCTCTCAGTTGGCAAGCTGCGCACACAATCGCAGTGTTGTACAGCTTGTTTCATCACCTTTGCCAAGTTGCCGCTCTCTCCGGCTCCCGGAGACGAAGAAGCTGCTTCTTCGCGCAAAGACGATTCTGCCGCTCACAGTGCTCTGCAGTGTGTGTCTTCTGCCGAAAGAGATCCGGGAGCTGTGCTTAGCTCTGCAGAGCAACCGTACCTTCGTCTTTAGCCTCTCTTCTCGTCTACATCTTAGCAAAAAGCTTTTCCACTCTGTCTGGCAAGGAGAAACTGTGCCAGCACAGAAAACATCTCCCATCGTGTTCTAGAGGCTGCACGGAGGTCTGCCGAGTGTTTTGCAAGAAGAGAAAGAAAGTTGTCCAAAACAGCTTGCAATCGAATGTTCATGTGAATAGAAAAGGCAGGAGAGTGGTCAGGTACTGTTTTCTCTCAGTTGGCAAGCTGCGCACACAATCGCAGTGTTGTACAGCTTGTTTCATCACCTTTGCCAAGTTGCCGCTCTCTCCGGCTCCCGGAGACGAAGAAGCTGCTTCTTCGCGCAAAGACGATTCTGCCGCTCACAGTGCTCTGCAGTGTGTGTCTTCTGCCGAAAGAGATCCGGGAGCTGTGCTTAGCTCTGCAGAGCACCGTACCTTCGTCTTTAGCCTCTCTTCTCGTCTACATCTTAGCAAAAAGCTTTTCCACTCTGTCTGGCAAGGAGAACTGTGCCAGCACAGAAAACATCTCCCATCGTGTTCTAGAGGCTGCACGGAGGTCTGCCGAGTGTTTTGCAAGAAGAGAAAGAAAGTTGTCCAAAACAGCTTGCAATCGAATGTTCATGTGAATAGAAAAGGCAGGAGAGTGGTCAGGTACTGTTTTCTCTCAGTTGGCAAGCTGCGCACACAATCGCAGTGTTGTACAGCTTGTTTCATCACCTTTGCCAAGTTGCCGCTCTCTCCGGCTCCCGGAGACGAAGAAGCTGCTTCTTCGCGCAAAGACGATTCTGCCGCTCACAGTGCTCTGCAGTGTGTGTCTTCTGCCGAAAGAGATCCGGGAGCTGTGCTTAGCTCTGCAGAGCACCGTACCTTCGTCTTTAGCCTCTCTTCTCGTCTACATCTTAGCAAAAAGCTTTTCCACTCTGTCTGGCAAGGAGAAACTGTGCCAGCACAGAAAACATCTCCCATCGTGTTCTAGAGGCTGCACGGAGGTCTGCCGAGTGTTTTGCAAGAAGAGAAAGAAAGTTGTCCAAAACAGCTTGCAATCGAATGTTCATGTGAATAGAAAAGGCAGGAGAGTGGTCAGGTACTGTTTTCTCTCAGTTGGCAAGCTGCGCACACAATCGCAGTGTTGTACAGCTTGTTTCATCACCTTTGCCAAGTTGCCGCTCTCTCCGGCTCCCGGAGACGAAGAAGCTGCTTCTTCGCGCAAAGACGATTCTGCCGCTCACAGTGCTCTGCAGTGCGTGTCTTCTGCCGAAAGAGATCCGGGAGCTGTGCTTAGCTCTGCAGAGCACCGTACCTTCGTCTTTAGGCTCTCTTCTCGTCTACATCTTAGCAAAAAGCTTTTCCACTCTGTCTGGCAAGGAGAAACTGTGCCAGCACAGAAAACATCTCCCATCGTGTTCTAGAGGCTGCACGGAGGTCTGCCGAGTGTTTTGCAAGAAGAGAAAGAAAGTTGTCCAAAACAGCTTGCAATCGAATGTTCATGTGAATAGAAAAGGCAGGAGAGTGGTCAGGTACTGTTTTCTCTCAGTTGGCAAGCTGCGCACACAATCGCAGTGTTGTACAGCTTGTTTCATCACCTTTGCCAAGTTGCCGCTCTCTCCGGCTCCCGGAGACGAAGAAGCTGCTTCTTCGCGCAAAGACGATTCTGCCGCTCACAGTGCTCTGCAGTGTGTGTCTTCTGCCGAAAGAGATCCGGGAGCTGTGCTTAGCTCTGCAGAGCACCGTACCTTCGTCTTTAGGCTCTCTTCTCGTCTATATCTTAGCAAAAAGCTTTTCCACTCTGTCTGGCAAGGAGAAACTGTGCCAGCACAGAAAACATCTCCCATCGTGTTCTAGAGGCTGCACGGAGGTCTGCCGAGTGTTTTGCAAGAAGAGAAAGAAAGTTGTCCAAAACAGCTTGCAATCGAATGTTCATGTGAATAGAAAAGGCAGGAGAGTGGTCAGGTACTGTTTTCTCTCAGTTGGCAAGCTGCGCACACAATCGCAGTGTTGTACAGCTTGTTTCATCACCTTTGCCAAGTTGCCGCTCTCTCCGGCTCCCGGAGACGAAGAAGCTGCTTCTTCGCGCAAAGACGATTCTGCCGCTCACAGTGCTCTGCAGTGTGTGTCTTCTGCCGAAAGAGATCCGGGAGCTGTGCTTAGCTCTGCAGAGCACCGTACCTTCGTCTTTAGCCTCTCTTCTCGTCTACATCTTAGCAAAAAGCTTTTCCACTCTGTCTGGCAAGGAGAAACTGTGCCAGCACAGAAAACATCTCCCATCGTGTTCTAGAGGCTGCACGGAGGTCTGCCGAGTGTTTTGCAAGAAGAGAAAGAAAGTTGTCCAAAACAGCTTGCAATCGAATGTTCATGTGAATAGAAAAGGCAGGAGAGTGGTCAGGTACTGTTTTCTCTCAGTTGGCAAGCTGCGCACACAATCGCAGTGGTGTACAGCTTGTTTCATCACCTTTGCCAAGTTGCCGCTCTCTCCGGCTCCCGGAGACGAAGAAGCTGCTTCTTCGCGCAAAGACGATTCTGCCGCTCACAGTGCTCTGCAGTGTGTGTCTTCTGCCGAAAGAGATCCGGGAGCTGTGCTTAGCTCTGCAGAGCACCGTACCTTCGTCTTTAGCCTCTCTCTCGTCTACATCTTAGCAAAAAGCTTTTCCACTCTGTCTGGCAAGGAGAAACTGTGCCAGCACAGAAAACATCTCCCATCGTGTTCTAGAGGCTGCACGGAGGTCTGCCGAGTGTTTTGCAAGAAGAGAAAGAAAGTTGTCCAAAACAGCTTGCAATCGAATGTTCATGTGAATAGAAAAGGCAGGAGAGTGGTCAGGTACTGTTTTCTCTCAGTTGGCAAGCTGCGCACACAATCGCAGTGTTGTACAGCTTGTTTCATCACCTTGGCCAAGTTGCCGCTCTCTCCGGCTCCCGGAGACGAAGAAGCTGCTTCTTCGCGCAAAGACGATTCTGCCGCTCACAGTGCTCTGCAGTGTGTGTCTTCTGCGAAAGAGATCCGGGAGCTGTGCTTAGCTCTGCAGAGCACCGTACCTTCGTCTTTAGCCTCTCTTCTCGTCTACATCTTAGCAAAAAGCTTTTCCACTCTGTCTGGCAAGGAGAAACTGTGCCAGCACAGAAAACATCTCCCATCGTGTTCTAGAGGCTGCACGGAGGTCTGCCGAGTGTTTTGCAAGAAGAGAAAGAAAGTTGTCCAAAACAGCTTGCAATCGAATGTTCATGTGAATAGAAAAGGCAGGAGAGTGGTCAGGTACTGTTTTCTCTCAGTTGGCAAGCTGCGCACACAATCGCAGTGTTGTACAGCTTGTTTCATCACCTTTGCCAAGTTGCCGCTCTCTCCGGCTCCCGGAGACGAAGAAGCTGCTTCTTCGCGCAAAGACGATTTCTGCCGCTCACAGTGCTCTGCAGTGTGTGTCTTCTGCCGAAAGAGATCCGGGAGCTGTGCTTAGCTCTGCAGAGCACCGTACCTTCGTCTTTAGCCTCTCTTCTCGTCTACATCTTAGCAAAAAGCTTTTCCACTCTGTCTGGCAAGGAGAAACTGTGCCAGCACAGAAAACATCTCCCATCGTGTTCTAGAGGCTGCACGGAGGTCTGCCGAGTGTTTTGCAAGAAGAGAAAGAAAGTTGTCCAAAACAGCTTGCAATCGAATGTTCATGTGAATAGAAAAGGCAGGAGAGTGGTCAGGTACTGTTTTCTCTCAGTTGGCAAGCTGCGCACACAATCGCAGTGTTGTCCAGCTTGTTTCATCACCTTTGCCAAGTTGCCGCTCTCTCCGGCTCCCGGAGACGAAGAAGCTGCTTCTTCGCGCAAAGACGATTCTGCCGCTCACAGTGCTCTGCAGTGTGTGTCTTCTGCCGAAAGAGATCCGGGAGCTGTGCTTAGCTCTGCAGAGCACCGTACCTTCGTCTTTAGCCTCTCTTCTCGTCTACATCTTAGCAAAAAGCTTTTCCACTCTGTCTGGCAAGGAGAAACTGTGCCAGCACAGAAAACATCTCCCATCGTGTTCTAGAGGCTGCACGGAGGTCTGCCGAGTGTTTTGCAAGAAGAGAAAGAAAGTTGTCCAAAACAGCTTGCAATCGAATGTTCATGTGAATAGAAAAGGCAGGAGAGTGGTCAGGTACTGTTTTCTCTCAGTTGGCAAGCTGCGCACACAATCGCAGTGTTGTACAGCTTGTTTCATCACCTTGGCCAAGTTGCCGCTCTCTCCGGCTCCCGGAGACGAAGAAGCTGCTTCTTCGCGCAAAGACGATTCTGCCGCTCACAGTGCTCTGCAGTGTGTGTCTTCTGCCGAAAGAGATCCGGGAGCTGTGCTTAGCTCTGCAGAGCACCGTACCTTCGTCTTTAGCCTCTCTTCTCGTCTACAATCTTAGCAAAAAGCTTTTCCACTCTGTCTGGCAAGGAGAAACTGTGCCAGCACAGAAAACATCTCCCATCGTGTTCTAGAGGCTGCACGGAGGTCTGCCGAGTGTTTTGCAAGAAGAGAAAGAAAGTTGTCCAAAACAGCTTGCAATCGAATGTTCATGTGAATAGAAAAGGCAGGAGAGTGGTCAGGTACTGTTTTCTCTCAGTTGGCAAGCTGCGCACACAATCGCAGTGTTGTACAGCTTGTTTCATCACCTTTGCCAAGTTGCCGCTCTCTCGGCTCCCGGAGACGAAGAAGCTGCTTCTTCGCGCAAAGACGATTCTGCCGCTCACAGTGCTCTGCAGTGTGTGTCTTCTGCCGAAAGAGATCCGGGAGCTGTGCTTAGCTCTGCAGAGCACCGTACCTTCGTCTTTAGCCTCTCTTCTCGTCTACATCTTAGCAAAAAGCTTTTCCACTCTGTCTGGCAAGGAGAAACTGTGCCAGCACAGAAAACATCTCCCATCGTGTTCTAGAGGCTGCACGGAGGTCTGCCGAGTGTTTTGCAAGAAGAGAAAGAAAGTTGTCCAAAACAGCTTGCAATCGAATGTTCATGTGAATAGAAAAGGCAGGAGAGTGGTCAGGTACTGTTTTCTCTCAGTTGGCAAGCTGCGCACACAATCGCAGTGTTGTACAGCTTGTTTCATCACCTTTGCCAAGTTGCCGCTCTCTCCGGCTCCCGGAGACGAAGAAGCTGCTTCTTCGCGCAAAGACGATTCTGCCGCTCACAGTGCTCTGCAGTGCGTGTCTTCTGCCGAAAGAGATCCGGGAGCTGTGCTTAGCTCTGCAGAGCACCGTACCTTCGTCTTTAGGCTCTCTTCTCGTCTACATCTTAGCAAAAAGCTTTTCCACTCTGTCTGGCAAGGAGAAACTGTGCCAGCACAGAAAACATCTCCCATCGTGTTCTAGAGGCTGCACGGAGGTCTGCCGAGTGTTTTGCAAGAAGAGAAAGAAAGTTGTCCAAAACAGCTTGCAATCGAATGTTCATGTGAATAGAAAAGGCAGGAGAGTGGTCAGGTACTGTTTTCTCTCAGTTGGCAAGCTGCGCACACAATCGCAGTGTTGTACAGCTTGTTTCATCACCTTTGCCAAGTTGCCGCTCTCTCCGGCTCCCGGAGACGAAGAAGCTGCTTCTTCGCGCAAAGACGATTCTGCCGCTCACAGTGCTCTGCAGTGTGTGTCTTCTGCCGAAAGAGATCCGGGAGCTGTGCTTAGCTCTGCAGAGCACCGTACCTTCGTCTTTAGGCTCTCTTCTCGTCTATATCTTAGCAAAAAGCTTTTCCACTCTGTCTGGCAAGGAGAAACTGTGCCAGCACAGAAAACATCTCCCATCGTGTTCTAGAGGCTGCACGGAGGTCTGCCGAGTGTTTTGCAAGAAGAGAAAGAAAGTTGTCCAAAACAGCTTGCAATCGAATGTTCATGTGAATAGAAAAGGCAGGAGAGTGGTCAGGTACTGTTTTCTCTCAGTTGCAAGCTGCGCACACAATCGCAGTGTTGTACAGCTTGTTTCATCACCTTGGCCAAGTTGCCGCTCTCTCCGGCTCCCGGAGACGAAGAAGCTGCTTCTTCGCGCAAAGACGATTCTGCCGCTCACAGTGCTCTGCAGTGTGTGTCTTCTGCCGAAAGAGATCCGGGAGCTGTGCTTAGCTCTGCAGAGCACCGTACCTTCGTCTTTAGCCTCTCTTCTCGTCTACATCTTAGCAAAAAGCTTTTCCACTCTGTCTGGCAAGGAGAAACTGTGCCAGCACAGAAAACATCTCCCATCGTGTTCTAGAGGCTGCACGGAGGTCTGCCGAGTGTTTTGCAAGAAGAGAAAGAAAGTTGTCCAAAACAGCTTGCAATCGAATGTTCATGTGAATAGAAAAGGCAGGAGAGTGGTCAGGTACTGTTTTCTCTCACTTGGCAAGCTGCGCACACAATCGCAGTGTTGTACAGCTTGTTTCATCACCTTGCCAAGTTGCCGCTCTCTCCGGCTCCCGGAGACGAAGAAGCTGCTTCTTCGCGCAAAGACGATTCTGCCGCTCACAGTGCTCTGCAGTGTGTGTCTTCTGCCGAAAGAGATCCGGGAGCTGTGCTTAGCTCTGCAGAGCACCGTACCTTCGTCTTTAGCCTCTCTTCTCGTCTACATCTTAGCAAAAAGCTTTTCCACTCTGTCTGGCAAGGAGAAACTGTGCCAGCACAGAAAACATCTCCCATCGTGTTCTAGAGGCTGCACGGAGGTCTGCCGAGTGTTTTGCAAGAAGAGAAAGAAAGTTGTCCAAAACAGCTTGCAATCGAATGTTCATGTGAATAGAAAAGGCAGGAGAGTGGTCAGGTACTGTTTTCTCTCAGTTGGCAAGCTGCGCACACAATCGCAGTGTTGTACAGCTTGTTTCATCACCTTTGCCAAGTTGCCGCTCTCTCCGGCTCCCGGAGACGAAGAAGCTGCTTCTTCGCGCAAAGACGATTCTGCCGCTCACAGTGCTCTGCAGTGTGTGTCTTCTGCCGAAAGAGATCCGGGAGCTGTGCTTAGCTCTGCAGAGCACCGTACCTTCGTCTTTAGCCTCTCTTCTCGTCTACATCTTAGCAAAAAGCTTTTCCACTCTGTCTGGCAAGGAGAAACTGTGCCAGCACAGAAAACATCTCCCATCGTGTTCTAGAGGCTGCACGGAGGTCTGCCGAGTGTTTTGCAAGAAGAGAAAGAAAGTTGTCCAAAACAGCTTGCAATCGAATGTTCATGTGAATAGAAAAGGCAGGAGAGTGGTCAGGTACTGTTTTCTCTCAGTTGGCAAGCTGCGCACACAATCGCAGTGTTGTACAGCTTGTTTCATCACCTTTGCCAAGTTGCCGCTCTCTCCGGCTCCCGGAGACGAAGAAGCTGCTTCTTCGCGCAAAGACGATTCTGCCGCTCACAGTGCTCTGCAGTGTGTGTCTTCTGCCGAAAGAGATCCGGGAGCTGTGCTTAGCTCTGCAGAGCACCGTACCTTCGTCTTTAGCCTCTCTTCTCGTCTACATCTTAGCAAAAAGCTTTTCCACTCTGTCTGGCAAGGAGAAACTGTGCCAGCACAGAAAACATCTCCCATCGTGTTCTAGAGGCTGCACGGAGGTCTGCCGAGTGTTTTGCAAGAAGAGAAAGAAAGTTGTCCAAACAGCTTGCAATCGAATGTTCATGTGAATAGAAAAGGCAGGAGAGTGGTCAGGTACTGTTTTCTCTCAGTTGGCAAGCTGCGCACACAATCGCAGTGTTGTACAGCTTGTTTCATCACCTTTGCCAAGTTGCCGCTCTCTCCGGCTCCCGGAGACGAAGAAGCTGCTTCTTCGCGCAAAGACGATTCTGCCGCTCACAGTGCTCTGCAGTGTGTGTCTTCTGCCGAAAGAGATCCGGGAGCTGTGCTTAGCTCTGCAGAGCACCGTACCTTCGTCTTTAGCCTCTCTTCTCGTCTACATCTTAGCAAAAAGCTTTTCCACTCTGTCTGGCAAGGAGAAACTGTGCCAGCACAGAAAACATCTCCCATCGTGTTCTAGAGGCTGCACGGAGGTCTGCCGAGTGTTTTGCAAGAAGAGAAAGAAAGTTGTCCAAAACAGCTTGCAATCGAATGTTCATGTGAATAGAAAAGGCAGGAGAGTGGTCAGGTACTGTTTTCTCTCAGTTGGCAAGCTGCGCACACAATCGCAGTGTTGTACAGCTTGTTTCATCACCTTTGCCAAGTTGCCGCTCTCTCCGGCTCCCGGAGACGAAGAAGCTGCTTCTTCGCGCAAAGACGATTCTGCCGCTCACAGTGCTCTGCAGTGTGTGTCTTCTGCCGAAAGAGATCCGGGAGCTGTGCTTAGCTCTGCAGAGCACCGTACCTTCGTCTTTAGCCTCTCTTCTCGTCTACATCTTAGCAAAAAGCTTTTCCACTCTGTCTGGCAAGGAGAAACTGTGCCAGCACAGAAAACATCTCCCATCGTGTTCTAGAGGCTGCACGGAGGTCTGCCGAGTGTTTTGCAAGAAGAGAAAGAAAGTTGTCCAAAACAGCTTGCAATCGAATGTTCATGTGAATAGAAAAGGCAGGAGAGTGGTCAGGTACTGTTTTCTCTCAGTTGGCAAGCTGCGCACACAATCGCAGTGTTGTACAGCTTGTTTCATCACCTTTGCCAAGTTGCCGCTCTCTCCGGCTCCCGGAGACGAAGAAGCTGCTTCTTCGCGCAAAGACGATTCTGCCGCTCACAGTGCTCTGCAGTGTGTGTCTTCTGCCGAAAGAGATCCGGGAGCTGTGCTTAGCTCTGCAGAGCACCGTACCTTCGTCTTTAGCCTCTCTTCTCGTCTACATCTTAGCAAAAAGCTTTTCCACTCTGTCTGGCAAGGAGAAACTGTGCCAGCACAGAAAACATCTCCCATCGTGTTCTAGAGGCTGCACGGAGGTCTGCCGAGTGTTTTGCAAGAAGAGAAAGAAAGTTGTCCAAAACAGCTTGCAATCGAATGTTCATGTGAATAGAAAAGGCAGGAGAGTGGTCAGGTACTGTTTTCTCTCACTTGGCAAGCTGCGCACACAATCGCAGTGTTGTACAGCTTGTTTCATCACCTTTGCCAAGTTGCCCCTCTCTCCGGCTCCCGGAGACGAAGAAGCTGCTTCTTCGCGCAAAGACGATTCTGCCGCTCACAGTGCTCTGCAGTGTGTGTCTTCTGCCGAAAGAGATCCGGGAGCTGTGCTTAGCTCTGCAGAGCACCGTACCTTCGTCTTTAGGCTCTCTTCTCGTCTACATCTTAGCAAAAAGCTTTTCCACTCTGTCTGGCAAGGAGAAACTGTGCCAGCACAGAAAACATCTCCCATCGTGTTCTAGAGGCTGCACGGAGGTCTGCCGAGTGTTTTGCAAGAAGAGAAAGAAAGTTGTCCAAAACAGCTTGCAATCGAATGTTCATGTGAATAGAAAAGGCAGGAGAGTGGTCAGGTACTGTTTTCTCTCAGTTGGCAAGCTGCGCACACAATCGCAGTGTTGTACAGCTTGTTTCATCACCTTTGCCAAGTTGCCGCTCTCTCCGGCTCCCGGAGACGAAGAAGCTGCTTCTTCGCGCAAAGACGATTCTGCCGCTCACAGTGCTCTGCAGTGTGTGTCTTCTGCCGAAAGAGATCCGGGAGCTGTGCTTAGCTCTGCAGAGCACCGTACCTTCGTCTTTAGGCTCTCTTCTCGTCTACATCTTAGCAAAAAGCTTTTCCACTCTGTCTGGCAAGGAGAAACTGTGCCAGCACAGAAAACATCTCCCATCGTCTTCTAGAGGCTGCACGGAGGTCTGCCGAGTGTTTTGCAAGAAGAGAAAGAAAGTTGTCCAAAACAGCTTGCAATCGAATGTTCATGTGAATAGAAAAGGCAGGAGAGTGGTCAGGTACTGTTTTCTCTCAGTTGGCAAGCTGCGCACACAATCGCAGTGTTGTACAGCTTGTTTCATCACCTTTGCCAAGTTGCCGCTCTCTCCGGCTCCCGGAGACGAAGAAGCTGCTTCTTCGCGCAAAGACGATTCTGCCGCTCACAGTGCTCTGCAGTGTGTGTCTTCTGCCGAAAGAGATCCGGGAGCTGTGCTTAGCTCTGCAGAGCACCGTACCTTCGTCTTTAGCCTCTCTTCTCGTCTACATCTTAGCAAAAAGCTTTTCCACTCTGTCTGGCAAGGAGAAACTGTGCCAGCACAGAAAACATCTCCCATCGTGTTCTAGAGGCTGCACGGAGGTCTGCCGAGTGTTTTGCAAGAAGAGAAAGAAAGTTGTCCAAAACAGCTTGCAATCGAATGTTCATGTGAATAGAAAAGGCAGGAGAGTGGTCAGGTACTGTTTTCTCTCAGTTGGCAAGCTGCGCACACAATCGCAGTGTTGTACAGCTTGTTTCATCACCTTTGCCAAGTTGCCGCTCTCTCCGGCTCCCGGAGACGAAGAAGCTGCTTCTTCGCGCAAAGACGATTCTGCAGCTCACAGTGCTCTGCAGTGTGTGTCTTCTGCCGAAAGAGATCCGGGAGCTGTGCTTAGCTCTGCAGAGCACCGTACCTTCGTCTTTAGCCTCTCTTCTCGTCTACATCTTAGCAAAAAGCTTTTCCACTCTGTCTGGCAAGGAGAAACTGTGCCAGCACAGAAAACATCTCCCATCGTCTTCTAGAGGCTGCACGGAGGTCTGCCGAGTGTTTTGCAAGAAGAGAAAGAAAGTTGTCCAAAACAGCTTGCAATCGAATGTTCATGTGAATAGAAAAGGCAGGAGAGTGGTCAGGTACTGTTTTCTCTCAGTTGGCAAGCTGCGCACACAATCGCAGTGTTGTACAGCTTGTTTCATCACCTTTGCCAAGTTGCCGCTCTCTCCGGCTCCCGGAGACGAAGAAGCTGCTTCTTCGCGCAAAGACGATTCTGCCGCTCACAGTGCTCTGCAGTGTGTGTCTTCTGCCGAAAGAGATCCGGGAGCTGTGCTTAGCTCTGCAGAGCACCGTACCTTCGTCTTTAGCCTCTCTTCTCGTCTACATCTTAGCAAAAAGCTTTTCCACTCTGTCTGGCAAGGAGAAACTGTGCCAGCACAGAAAACATCTCCCATCGTGTTCTAGAGGCTGCACGGAGGTCTGCCGAGTGTTTTGCAAGAAGAGAAAGAAAGTTGTCCAAAACAGCTTGCAATCGAATGTTCATGTGAATAGAAAAGGCAGGAGAGTGGTCAGGTACTGTTTTCTCTCAGTTGGCAAGCTGCGCACACAATCGCAGTGTTGTACAGCTTGTTTCATCACCTTTGCCAAGTTGCCGCTCTCTCCGGCTCCCGGAGACGAAGAAGCTGCTTCTTCGCGCAAAGACGATTCTGCAGCTCACAGTGCTCTGCAGTGTGTGTCTTCTGCCGAAAGAGATCCGGGAGCTGTGCTTAGCTCTGCAGAGCACCGTACCTTCGTCTTTAGCCTCTCTTCTCGTCTACATCTTAGCAAAAAGCTTTTCCACTCTGTCTGGCAAGGAGAAACTGTGCCAGCACAGAAAACATCTCCCATCGTGTTCTAGAGGCTGCACGGAGGTCTGCCGAGTGTTTTGCAAGAAGAGAAAGAAAGTTGTCCAAAACAGCTTGCAATCGAATGTTCATGTGAATAGAAAAGGCAGGAGAGTGGTCAGGTACTGTTTTCTCTCAGTTGGCAAGCTGCGCACACAATCGCAGTGTTGTACAGCTTGTTTCATCACCTTGGCCAAGTTGCCGCTCTCTCCGGCTCCCGGAGACGAAGAAGCTGCTTCTTCGCGCAAAGACGATTCTGCCGCTCACAGTGCTCTGCAGTGTGTGTCTTCTGCCGAAAGAGATCCGGGAGCTGTGCTTAGCTCTGCAGAGCACCGTACCTTCGTCTTTAGCCTCTCTTCTCGTCTACATCTTAGCAAAAAGCTTTTCCACTCTGTCTGGCAAGGAGAAACTGTGCCAGCACAGAAAACATCTCCCATCGTGTTCTAGAGGCTGCACGGAGGTCTGCCGAGTGTTTTGCAAGAAGAGAAAGAAAGTTGTCCAAAACAGCTTGCAATCGAATGTTCATGTGAATAGAAAAGGCAGGAGAGTGGTCAGGTACTGTTTTCTCTCACTTGGCAAGCTGCGCACACAATCGCAGTGTTGTACAGCTTGTTTCATCACCTTTGCCAAGTTGCCGCTCTCTCCGGCTCCCGGAGACGAAGAAGCTGCTTCTTCGCGCAAAGACGATTCTGCCGCTCACAGTGCTCTGCAGTGTGTGTCTTCTGCCGAAAGAGATCCGGGAGCTGTGCTTAGCTCTGCAGAGCACCGTACCTTCGTCTTTAGCCTCTCTTCTCGTCTACATCTTAGCAAAAAGCTTTTCCACTCTGTCTGGCAAGGAGAAACTGTGCCAGCACAGAAAACATCTCCCATCGTGTTCTAGAGGCTGCACGGAGGTCTGCCGAGTGTTTTGCAAGAAGAGAAAGAAAGTTGTCCAAAACAGCTTGCAATCGAATGTTCATGTGAATAGAAAAGGCAGGAGAGTGGTCAGGTACTGTTTTCTCTCAGTTGGCAAGCTGCGCACACAATCGCAGTGTTGTACAGCTTGTTTCATCACCTTTGCCAAGTTGCCGCTCTCTCCGGCTCCCGGAGACGAAGAAGCTGCTTCTTCGCGCAAAGACGATTCTGCCGCTCACAGTGCTCTGCAGTGTGTGTCTTCTGCCGAAAGAGATCCGGGAGCTGTGCTTAGCTCTGCAGAGCACCGTACCTTCGTCTTTAGCCTCTCTTCTCGTCTACATCTTAGCAAAAAGCTTTTCCACTCTGTCTGGCAAGGAGAAACTGTGCCAGCACAGAAAACATCTCCCATCGTGTTCTAGAGGCTGCACGGAGGTCTGCCGAGTGTTTTGCAAGAAGAGAAAGAAAGTTGTCCAAAACAGCTTGCAATCGAATGTTCATGTGAATAGAAAAGGCAGGAGAGTGGTCAGGTACTGTTTTCTCTCAGTTGGCAAGCTGCGCACACAATCGCAGTGTTGTACAGCTTGTTTCATCACCTTTGCCAAGTTGCCGCTCTCTCCGGCTCCCGGAGACGAAGAAGCTGCTTCTTCGCGCAAAGACGATTCTGCCGCTCACAGTGCTCTGCAGTGTGTGTCTTCTGCCGAAAGAGATCCGGGAGCTGTGCTTAGCTCTGCAGAGCACCGTACCTTCGTCTTTAGCCTCTCTTCTCGTCTACATCTTAGCAAAAAGCTTTTCCACTCTGTCTGGCAAGGAGAAACTGTGCCAGCACAGAAAACATCTCCCATCGTGTTCTAGAGGCTGCACGGAGGTCTGCCGAGTGTTTTGCAAGAAGAGAAAGAAAGTTGTCCAAAACAGCTTGCAATCGAATGTTCATGTGAATAGAAAAGGCAGGAGAGTGGTCAGGTACTGTTTTCTCTCAGTTGGCAAGCTGCGCACACAATCGCAGTGTTGTACAGCTTGTTTCATCACCTTTGCCAAGTTGCCGCTCTCTCCGGCTCCCGGAGACGAAGAAGCTGCTTCTTCGCGCAAAGACGATTCTGCCGCTCACAGTGCTCTGCAGTGTGTGTCTTCTGCCGAAAGAGATCCGGGAGCTGTGCTTAGCTCTGCAGAGCACCGTACCTTCGTCTTTAGCCTCTCTTCTCGTCTACATCTTAGCAAAAAGCTTTTCCACTCTGTCTGGCAAGGAGAAACTGTGCCAGCACAGAAAACATCTCCCATCGTGTTCTAGAGGCTGCACGGAGGTCTGCCGAGTGTTTTGCAAGAAGAGAAAGAAAGTTGTCCAAAACAGCTTGCAATCGAATGTTCATGTGAATAGAAAAGGCAGGAGAGTGGTCAGGTACTGTTTTCTCTCAGTTGGCAAGCTGCGCACACAATCGCAGTGTTGTACAGCTTGTTTCATCACCTTTGCCAAGTTGCCGCTCTCTCCGGCTCCCGGAGACGAAGAAGCTGCTTCTTCGCGCAAAGACGATTCTGCCGCTCACAGTGCTCTGCAGTGTGTGTCTTCTGCCGAAAGAGATCCGGGAGCTGTGCTTAGCTCTGCAGAGCACCGTACCTTCGTCTTTAGCCTCTCTTCTCGTCTACATCTTAGCAAAAAGCTTTTCCACTCTGTCTGGCAAGGAGAAACTGTGCCAGCACAGAAAACATCTCCCATCGTGTTCTAGAGGCTGCACGGAGGTCTGCCGAGTGTTTTGCAAGAAGAGAAAGAAAGTTGTCCAAAACAGCTTGCAATCGAATGTTCATGTGAATAGAAAAGGCAGGAGAGTGGTCAGGTACTGTTTTCTCTCAGTTGGCAAGCTGCGCACACAATCGCAGTGTTGTACAGCTTGTTTCATCACCTTTGCCAAGTTGCCGCTCTCTCCGGCTCCCGGAGACGAAGAAGCTGCTTCTTCGCGCAAAGACGATTCTGCCGCTCACAGTGCTCTGCAGTGTGTGTCTTCTGCCGAAAGAGATCCGGGAGCTGTGCTTAGCTCTGCAGAGCACCGTACCTTCGTCTTTAGCCTCTCTTCTCGTCTACATCTTAGCAAAAAGCTTTTCCACTCTGTCTGGCAAGGAGAAACTGTGCCAGCACAGAAAACATCTCCCATCGTGTTCTAGAGGCTGCACGGAGGTCTGCCGAGTGTTTTGCAAGAAGAGAAAGAAAGTTGTCCAAAACAGCTTGCAATCGAATGTTCATGTGAATAGAAAAGGCAGGAGAGTGGTCAGGTACTGTTTTCTCTCACTTGGCAAGCTGCGCACACAATCGCAGTGTTGTACAGCTTGTTTCATCACCTTTGCCAAGTTGCCCCTCTCTCCGGCTCCCGGAGACGAAGAAGCTGCTTCTTCGCGCAAAGACGATTCTGCCGCTCACAGTGCTCTGCAGTGTGTGTCTTCTGCCGAAAGAGATCCGGGAGCTGTGCTTAGCTCTGCAGAGCACCGTACCTTCGTCTTTAGGCTCTCTTCTCGTCTACATCTTAGCAAAAAGCTTTTCCACTCTGTCTGGCAAGGAGAAACTGTGCCAGCACAGAAAACATCTCCCATCGTGTTCTAGAGGCTGCACGGAGGTCTGCCGAGTGTTTTGCAAGAAGAGAAAGAAAGTTGTCCAAAACAGCTTGCAATCGAATGTTCATGTGAATAGAAAAGGCAGGAGAGTGGTCAGGTACTTTCTCTCAGTTGGCAAGCTGCGCACACAATCGCAGTGTTGTACAGCTTGTTTCAATCACCTTTGCCAAGTTGCCGCTCTCTCCGGCTCCCCGGAGACGAAGAAAGCTGCTTCTTCGCGCAAAGACGATTCTGCCGCTCACAGTGCTCTGCAGTGTGTGTCTTCTGCCGAAAGAGATCCGGGAGCTGTGCTTAGCTCTGCAGAGCACCGTACCTTCGTCTTTAGGCTCTCTTCTCGTCTACATCTTAGCAAAAAGCTTTTCCACTCTGTCTGGCAAGGAGAAACTGTGCCAGCACAGAAACATCTCCCATCGTCTTCTAGAGGCTGCACGGAGGTCTGCCGAGTGTTTTGCAAGAAGAGAAAGAAAGTTGTCCAAAACAGCTTGCAATCGAATGTTCATGTGAATAGAAAAGGCAGGAGAGTGGTCAGGTACTGTTTTCTCTCAGTTGGCAAGCTGCGCACACAATCGCAGTGTTGTACAGCTTGTTTCATCACCTTTGCCAAGTTGCCGCTCTCTCCGGCTCCCGGAGACGAAGAAGCTGCTTCTTCGCGCAAAGACGATTCTGCCGCTCACAGTGCTCTGCAGTGTGTGTCTTCTGCCGAAAGAGATCCGGGAGCTGTGCTTAGCTCTGCAGAGCACCGTACCTTCGTCTTTAGCCTCTCTTCTCGTCTACATCTTAGCAAAAAGCTTTTCCACTCTGTCTGGCAAGGAGAAACTGTGCCAGCACAGAAAACATCTCCCATCGTGTTCTAGAGGCTGCACGGAGGTCTGCCGAGTGTTTTGCAAGAAGAGAAAGAAAGTTGTCCAAAACAGCTTGCAATCGAATGTTCATGTGAATAGAAAAGGCAGGAGAGTGGTCAGGTACTGTTTTCTCTCAGTTGGCAAGCTGCGCACACAATCGCAGTGTTGTACAGCTTGTTTCATCACCTTTGCCAAGTTGCCGCTCTCTCCGGCTCCCGGAGACGAAGAAGCTGCTTCTTCGCGCAAAGACGATTCTGCCGCTCACAGTGCTCTGGCAGTGTGTGTCTTCTGCCGAAAGAGATCCGGGAGCTGTGCTTAGCTCTGCAGAGCACCGTACCTTCGTCTTTAGCCTCTCTTCTCGTCTACATCTTAGCAAAAAGCTTTTCCACTCTGTCTGGCAAGGAGAAACTGTGCCAGCACAGAAAACATCTCCCATCGTGTTCTAGAGGCTGCACGGAGGTCTGCCGAGTGTTTTGCAAGAAGAGAAAGAAAGTTGTCCAAAACAGCTTGCAATCGAATGTTCATGTGAATAGAAAAGGCAGGAGAGTGGTCAGGTACTGTTTTCTCTCAGTTGGCAAGCTGCGCACACAATCGCAGTGTTGTACAGCTTGTTTCATCACCTTTGCCAAGTTGCCGCTCTCTCCGGCTCCCGGAGACGAAGAAGCTGCTTCTTCGCGCAAAGACGATTCTGCAGCTCACAGTGCTCTGCAGTGTGTGTCTTCTGCCGAAAGAGATCCGGGAGCTGTGCTTAGCTCTGCAGAGCACCGTACCTTCGTCTTTAGCCTCTCTTCTCGTCTACATCTTAGCAAAAAGCTTTTCCACTCTGTCTGGCAAGGAGAAACTGTGCCAGCACAGAAAACATCTCCCATCGTCTTCTAGAGGCTGCACGGAGGTCTGCCGAGTGTTTTGCAAGAAGAGAAAGAAAGTTGTCCAAAACAGCTTGCAATCGAATGTTCATGTGAATAGAAAAGGCAGGAGAGTGGTCAGGTACTGTTTTCTCTCAGTTGGCAAGCTGCGCACACAATCGCAGTGTTGTACAGCTTGTTTCATCACCTTTGCCAAGTTGCCGCTCTCTCCGGCTCCCGGAGACGAAGAAGCTGCTTCTTCGCGCAAAGACGATTCTGCCGCTCACAGTGCTCTGCAGTGTGTGTCTTCTGCCGAAAGAGATCCGGGAGCTGTGCTTAGCTCTGCAGAGCACCGTACCTTCGTCTTTAGCCTCTCTTCTCGTCTACATCTTAGCAAAAAGCTTTTCCACTCTGTCTGGCAAGGAGAAACTGTGCCAGCACAGAAAACATCTCCCATCGTGTTCTAGAGGCTGCACGGAGGTCTGCCGAGTGTTTTGCAAGAAGAGAAAGAAAGTTGTCCAAAACAGCTTGCAATCGAATGTTCATGTGAATAGAAAAGGCAGGAGAGTGGTCAGGTACTGTTTTCTCTCAGTTGGCAAGCTGCGCACACAATCGCAGTGTTGTACAGCTTGTTTCATCACCTTTGCCAAGTTGCCGCTCTCTCCGGCTCCCGGAGACGAAGAAGCTGCTTCTTCGCGCAAAGACGATTCTGCCGCTCACAGTGCTCTGCAGTGTGTGTCTTCTGCCGAAAGAGATCCGGGAGCTGTGCTTAGCTCTGCAGAGCACCGTACCTTCGTCTTTAGCCTCTCTTCTCGTCTACATCTTAGCAAAAAGCTTTTCCACTCTGTCTGGCAAGGAGAAACTGTGCCAGCACAGAAAACATCTCCCATCGTGTTCTAGAGGCTGCACGGAGGTCTGCCGAGTGTTTTGCAAGAAGAGAAAGAAAGTTGTCCAAAACAGCTTGCAATCGAATGTTCATGTGAATAGAAAAGGCAGGAGAGTGGTCAGGTACTGTTTTCTCTCAGTTGGCAAGCTGCGCACACAATCGCAGTGTTGTACAGCTTGTTTCATCACCTTGCCAAGTTGCCGCTCTCTCCGGCTCCCGGAGACGAAGAAGCTGCTTCTTCGCGCAAAGACGATTCTGCCGCTCACAGTGCTCTGCAGTGTGTGTCTTCTGCCGAAAGAGATCCGGGAGCTGTGCTTAGCTCTGCAGAGCACCGTACCTTCGTCTTTAGCCTCTCTCTCGTCTACATCTTAGCAAAAAGCTTTTCCACTCTGTCTGGCAAGGAGAAACTGTGCCAGCACAGAAAACATCTCCCATCGTGTTCTAGAGGCTGCACGGAGGTCTGCCGAGTGTTTTGCAAGAAGAGAAAGAAAGTTGTCCAAAACAGCTTGCAATCGAATGTTCATGTGAATAGAAAAGGCAGGAGAGTGGTCAGGTACTGTTTTCTCTCAGTTGGCAAGCTGCGCACACAATCGCAGTGTTGTACAGCTTGTTTCATCACCTTTGCCAAGTTGCCGCTCTCTCCGGCTCCCGGAGACGAAGAAGCTGCTTCTTCGCGCAAAGACGATTCTGCCGCTCACAGTGCTCTGCAGTGTGTGTCTTCTGCCGAAAGAGATCCGGGAGCTGTGCTTAGCTCTGCAGAGCACCGTACCTTCGTCTTTAGCCTCTCTTCTCGTCTACATCTTAGCAAAAAGCTTTTCCACTCTGTCTGGCAAGGGAGAAACTGTGCCAGCACAGAAAACATCTCCCATCGTGTTCTAGAGGCTGCACGGAGGTCTGCCGAGTGTTTTGCAAGAAGAGAAAGAAAGTTGTCCAAAACAGCTTGCAATCGAATGTTCATGTGAATAGAAAAGGCAGGAGAGTGGTCAGGTACTGTTTTCTCTCAGTTGGCAAGCTGCGCACACAATCGCAGTGTTGTACAGCTTGTTTCATCACCTTTGCCAAGTTGCCGCTCTCTCCGGCTCCCGGAGACGAAGAAGCTGCTTCTTCGCGCAAAGACGATTCTGCCGCTCACAGTGCTCTGCAGTGTGTGTCTTCTGCCGAAAGAGATCCGGGAGCTGTGCTTAGCTCTGCAGAGCACCGTACCTTCGTCTTTAGCCTCTCTTCTCGTCTACATCTTAGCAAAAAGCTTTTCCACTCTGTCTGGCAAGGAGAAACTGTGCCAGCACAGAAAACATCTCCCATCGTGTTCTAGAGGCTGCACGGAGGTCTGCCGAGTGTTTTGCAAGAAGAGAAAGAAAGTTGTCCAAAACAGCTTGCAATCGAATGTTCATGTGAATAGAAAAGGCAGGAGAGTGGTCAGGTACTGTTTTCTCTCAGTTGGCAAGCTGCGCACACAATCGCAGTGTTGTACAGCTTGTTTCATCACCTTTGCCAAGTTGCCGCTCTCTCCGGCTCCCGGAGACGAAGAAGCTGCTTCTTCGCGCAAAGACGATTCTGCCGCTCACAGTGCTCTGCAGTGTGTGTCTTCTGCCGAAAGAGATCCGGGAGCTGTGCTTAGCTCTGCAGAGCACCGTACCTTCGTCTTTAGCCTCTCTTCTCGTCTACATCTTAGCAAAAAGCTTTTCCACTCTGTCTGGCAAGGAGAAACTGTGCCAGCACAGAAAACATCTCCCATCGTGTTCTAGAGGCTGCACGGAGGTCTGCCGAGTGTTTTGCAAGAAGAGAAAGAAAGTTGTCCAAAACAGCTTGCAATCGAATGTTCATGTGAATAGAAAAGGCAGGAGAGTGGTCAGGTACTGTTTTCTCTCAGTTGGCAAGCTGCGCACACAATCGCAGTGTTGTACAGCTTGTTTCATCACCTTTGCCAAGTTGCCGCTCTCTCCGGCTCCCGGAGACGAAGAAGCTGCTTCTTCGCGCAAAGACGATTCTGCCGCTCACAGTGCTCTGCAGTGTGTGTCTTCTGCCGAAAGAGATCCGGGAGCTGTGCTTAGCTCTGCAGAGCACCGTACCTTCGTCTTTAGCCTCTCTTCTCGTCTACATCTTAGCAAAAAGCTTTTCCACTCTGTCTGGCAAGGAGAAACTGTGCCAGCACAGAAAACATCTCCATCGTGTTCTAGAGGCTGCACGGAGGTCTGCCGAGTGTTTTGCAAGAAGAGAAAGAAAGTTGTCCAAAACAGCTTGCAATCGAATGTTCATGTGAATAGAAAAGGCAGGAGAGTGGTCAGGTACTGTTTTCTCTCAGTTGGCAAGCTGCGCACACAATCGCAGTGTTGTACAGCTTGTTTCATCACCTTTGCCAAGTTGCCGCTCTCTCCGGCTCCCGGAGACGAAGAAGCTGCTTCTTCGCGCAAAGACGATTCTGCCGCTCACAGTGCTCTGCAGTGCGTGTCTTCTGCCGAAAGAGATCCGGGAGCTGTGCTTAGCTCTGCAGAGCACCGTACCTTCGTCTTTAGGCTCTCTTCTCGTCTACATCTTAGCAAAAAGCTTTTCCACTCTGTCTGGCAAGGAGAAACTGTGCCAGCACAGAAAACATCTCCCATCGTGTTCTAGAGGCTGCACGGAGGTCTGCCGAGTGTTTTGCAAGAAGAGAAAGAAAGTTGTCCAAAACAGCTTGCAATCGAATGTTCATGTGAATAGAAAAGGCAGGAGAGTGGTCAGGTACTGTTTTCTCCTCAGTTGGCAAGCTGCGCACACAATCGCAGTGTTGTACAGCTTGTTTCATCACCTTTGCCAAGTTGCCGCTCTCTCCGGCTCCCGGAGACGAAGAAGCTGCTTCTTCGCGCAAAGACGATTCTGCCGCTCACAGTGCTCTGCAGTGTGTGTCTTCTGCCGAAAGAGATCCGGGAGCTGTGCTTAGCTCTGCAGAGCACCGTACCTTCGTCTTTAGGCTCTCTTCTCGTCTATATCTTAGCAAAAAGCTTTTCCACTCTGTCTGGCAAGGAGAAACTGTGCCAGCACAGAAAACATCTCCCATCGTGTTCTAGAGGCTGCACGGAGGTCTGCCGAGTGTTTTGCAAGAAGAGAAAGAAAGTTGTCCAAAACAGCTTGCAATCGAATGTTCATGTGAATAGAAAAGGCAGGAGAGTGGTCAGGTACTGTTTTCTCTCAGTTGGCAAGCTGCGCACACAATCGCAGTGTTGTACAGCTTGTTTCATCACCTTTGCCAAGTTGCCGCTCTCTCCGGCTCCCGGAGACGAAGAAGCTGCTTCTTCGCGCAAAGACGATTCTGCCGCTCACAGTGCTCTGCAGTGTGTGTCTTCTGCCGAAAGAGATCCGGGAGCTGTGCTTAGCTCTGCAGAGCACCGTACCTTCGTCTTTAGGCCTCTCTTCTCGTCTACATCTTAGCAAAAAGCTTTTCCACTCTGTCTGGCAAGGAGAAACTGTGCCAGCACAGAAAACATCTCCCATCGTGTTCTAGAGGCTGCACGGAGGTCTGCCGAGTGTTTTGCAAGAAGAGAAAGAAAGTTGTCCAAAACAGCTTGCAATCGAATGTTCATGTGAATAGAAAAGGCAGGAGAGTGGTCAGGTACTGTTTTCTCTCAGTTGGCAAGCTGCGCACACAATCGCAGTGTTGTACAGCTTGTTTCATCACCTTTGCCAAGTTGCCGCTCTCTCCGGCTCCCGGAGACGAAGAAGCTGCTTCTTCGCGCAAAGACGATTCTGCCGCTCACAGTGCTCTGCAGTGTGTGTCTTCTGCCGAAAGAGATCCGGGAGCTGTGCTTAGCTCTGCAGAGCACCGTACCTTCGTCTTTAGCCTCTCTTCTCGTCTACATCTTAGCAAAAAGCTTTTCCACTCTGTCTGGCAAGGAGAAACTGTGCCAGCACAGAAAACATCTCCCATCGTGTTCTAGAGGCTGCACGGAGGTCTGCCGAGTGTTTTGCAAGAAGAGAAAGAAAGTTGTCCAAAACAGCTTGCAATCGAATGTTCATGTGAATAGAAAAGGCAGGAGAGTGGTCAGGTACTGTTTTCTCTCAGTTGGCAAGCTGCGCACACAATCGCAGTGTTGTACAGCTTGTTTCATCACCTTGGCCAAGTTGCCGCTCTCTCCGGCTCCCGGAGACGAAGAAGCTGCTTCTTCGCGCAAAGACGATTCTGCCGCTCACAGTGCTCTGCAGTGTGTGTCTTCTGCCGAAAGAGATCCGGGAGCTGTGCTTAGCTCTGCAGAGCACCGTACCTTCGTCTTTAGCCTCTCTTCTCGTCTACATCTTAGCAAAAAGCTTTTCCACTCTGTCTGGCAAGGAGAAACTGTGCCAGCACAGAAAACATCTCCCATCGTGTTCTAGAGGCTGCACGGAGGTCTGCCGAGTGTTTTGCAAGAAGAGAAAGAAAGTTGTCCAAAACAGCTTGCAATCGAATGTTCATGTGAATAGAAAAGGCAGGAGAGTGGTCAGGTACTGTTTTCTCTCAGTTGGCAAGCTGCGCACACAATCGCAGTGTTGTACAGCTTGTTTCATCACCTTTGCCAAGTTGCCGCTCTCTCCGGCTCCCGGAGACGAAGAAGCTGCTTCTTCGCGCAAAGACGATTCTGCCGCTCACAGTGCTCTGCAGTGTGTGTCTTCTGCCGAAAGAGATCCGGGAGCTGTGCTTAGCTCTGCAGAGCACCGTACCTTCGTCTTTAGCCTCTCTTCTCGTCTACATCTTAGCAAAAAGCTTTTCCACTCTGTCTGGCAAGGAGGAAACTGTGCCAGCACAGAAAACATCTCCCATCGTGTTCTAGAGGCTGCACGGAGGTCTGCCGAGTGTTTTGCAAGAAGAGAAAGAAAGTTGTCCAAAACAGCTTGCAATCGAATGTTCATGTGAATAGAAAAGGCAGGAGAGTGGTCAGGTACTGTTTTCTCTCAGTTGGCAAGCTGCGCACACAATCGCAGTGTTGTCCAGCTTGTTTCATCACCTTTGCCAAGTTGCCGCTCTCTCCGGCTCCCGGAGACGAAGAAGCTGCTTCTTCGCGCAAAGACGATTCTGCCGCTCACAGTGCTCTGCAGTGTGTGTCTTCTGCCGAAAGAGATCCGGGAGCTGTGCTTAGCTCTGCAGAGCACCGTACCTTCGTCTTTAGCCTCTCTTCTCGTCTACATCTTAGCAAAAAGCTTTTCCACTCTGTCTGGCAAGGAGAAACTGTGCCAGCACAGAAAACATCTCCCATCGTGTTCTAGAGGCTGCACGGAGGTCTGCCGAGTGTTTTGCAAGAAGAGAAAGAAAGTTGTCCAAAACAGCTTGCAATCGAATGTTCATGTGAATAGAAAAGGCAGGAGAGTGGTCAGGTACTGTTTTCTCTCAGTTGGCAAGCTGCGCACACAATCGCAGTGTTGTACAGCTTGTTTCATCACCTTGGCCAAGTTGCCGCTCTCTCCGGCTCCCGGAGACGAAGAAGCTGCTTCTTCGCGCAAAGACGATTCTGCCGCTCACAGTGCTCTGCAGTGTGTGTCTTCTGCCGAAAGAGATCCGGGAGCTGTGCTTAGCTCTGCAGAGCACCGTACCTTCGTCTTTAGCCTCTCTTCTCGTCTACATCTTAGCAAAAAGCTTTTCCACTCTGTCTGGCAAGGAGAAACTGTGCCAGCACAGAAAACATCTCCCATCGTGTTCTAGAGGCTGCACGGAGGTCTGCCGAGTGTTTTGCAAGAAGAGAAAGAAAGTTGTCCAAAACAGCTTGCAATCGAATGTTCATGTGAATAGAAAAGGCAGGAGAGTGGTCAGGTACTGTTTTCTCTCAGTTGGCAAGCTGCGCACACAATCGCAGTGTTGTACAGCTTGTTTCATCACCTTTGCCAAGTTGCCGCTCTCTCCGGCTCCCGGAGACGAAGAAGCTGCTTCTTCGCGCAAAGACGATTCTGCCGCTCACAGTGCTCTGCAGTGTGTGTCTTCTGCCGAAAGAGATCCGGGGAGCTGTGCTTAGCTCTGCAGAGCACCGTACCTTCGTCTTTAGGCTCTCTTCTCGTCTACATCTTAGCAAAAAGCTTTTCCACTCTGTCTGGCAAGGAGAAACTGTGCCAGCACAGAAAACATCTCCCATCGTGTTCTAGAGGCTGCACGGAGGGTCTGCCGAGTGTTTTGCAAGAAGAGAAAGAAAGTTGTCCAAAACAGCTTGCAATCGAATGTTCATGTGAATAGAAAAGGCAGGAGAGTGGTCAGGTACTGTTTTCTCTCAGTTGGCAAGCTGCGCACACAATCGCAGTGTTGTACAGCTTGTTTCATCACCTTTGCCAAGTTGCCGCTCTCTCCGGCTCCCGGAGACGAAGAAGCTGCTTCTTCGCGCAAAGACGATTCTGCCGCTCACAGTGCTCTGCAGTGCGTGTCTTCTGCCGAAAGAGATCCGGGAGCTGTGCTTAGCTCTGCAGAGCACCGTACCTTCGTCTTTAGGCTCTCTTCTCGTCTACATCTTAGCAAAAAGCTTTTCCACTCTGTCTGGCAAGGAGAAACTGTGCCAGCACAGAAAACATCTCCCATCGTGTTCTAGAGGCTGCACGGAGGTCTGCCGAGTGTTTTGCAAGGAAGAGAAAGAAAGTTGTCCAAAACAGCTTGCAATCGAATGTTCATGTGAATAGAAAAGGCAGGAGAGTGGTCAGGTACTGTTTTCTCTCAGTTGGCAAGCTGCGCACACAATCGCAGTGTTGTACAGCTTGTTTCATCACCTTGGCCAAGTTGCCGCTCTCTCCGGCTCCCGGAGACGAAGAAGCTGCTTCTTCGCGCAAAGACGATTCTGCCGCTCACAGTGCTCTGCAGTGTGTGTCTTCTGCCGAAAGAGATCCGGGAGCTGTGCTTAGCTCTGCAGAGCACCGTACCTTCGTCTTTAGGCTCTCTTCTCGTCTATATCTTAGCAAAAAGCTTTTCCACTCTGTCTGGCAAGGAGAAACTGTGCCAGCACAGAAAACATCTCCCATCGTGTTCTAGAGGCTGCACGGAGGTCTGCCGAGTGTTTTGCAAGAAGAGAAAGAAAGTTGTCCAAAACAGCTTGCAATCGAATGTTCATGTGAATAGAAAAGGCAGGAGAGTGGTCAGGTACTGTTTTCTCTCAGTTGGCAAGCTGCGCACACAATCGCAGTGTTGTACAGCTTGTTTCATCACCTTGGCCAAGTTGCCGCTCTCTCCGGCTCCCGGAGACGAAGAAGCTGCTTCTTCGCGCAAAGACGATTCTGCCGCTCACAGTGCTCTGCAGTGTGTGTCTTCTGCCGAAAGAGATCCGGGAGCTGTGCTTAGCTCTGCAGAGCACCGTACCTTCGTCTTTAGCCTCTCTTCTCGTCTACATCTTAGCAAAAAGCTTTTCCCACTCTGTCTGGCAAGGAGAAACTGTGCCAGCACAGAAAACATCTCCCATCGTGTTCTAGAGGCTGCACGGAGGTCTGCCGAGTGTTTTGCAAGAAGAGAAAGAAAGTTGTCCAAAACAGCTTGCAATCGAATGTTCATGTGAATAGAAAAGGCAGGAGAGTGGTCAGGTACTGTTTTCTCTCAGTTGGCAAGCTGCGCACACAATCGCAGTGTTGTACAGCTTGTTTCATCACCTTTGCCAAGTTGCCGCTCTCTCCGGCTCCCGGAGACGAAGAAGCTGCTTCTTCGCGCAAAGACGATTCTGCAGCTCACAGTGCTCTGCAGTGTGTGTCTTCTGCCGAAAGAGATCCGGGAGCTGTGCTTAGCTCTGCAGAGCACCGTACCTTCGTCTTTAGCCTCTCTTCTCGTCTACATCTTAGCAAAAAGCTTTTCCACTCTGTCTGGCAAGGAGAAACTGTGCCAGCACAGAAAACATCTCCCATCGTCTTCTAGAGGCTGCACGGAGGTCTGCCGAGTGTTTTGCAAGAAGAGAAAGAAAGTTGTCCAAAACAGCTTGCAATCGAATGTTCATGTGAATAGAAAAGGCAGGAGAGTGGTCAGGTACTGTTTTCTCTCAGTTGGCAAGCTGCGCACACAATCGCAGTGTTGTACAGCTTGTTTCATCACCTTTGCCAAGTTGCCGCTCTCTCCGGCTCCCGGAGACGAAGAAGCTGCTTCTTCGCGCAAAGACGATTCTGCCGCTCACAGTGCTCTGCAGTGTGTGTCTTCTGCCGAAAGAGATCCGGGAGCTTGTGCTTAGCTCTGCAGAGCACCGTACCTTCGTCCTTTAGCCTCTCTTCTCGTCTACATCTTAGCAAAAAGCTTTTCCACTCTGTCTGGCAAGGAGAAACTGTGCCAGCACAGAAAACATCTCCCATCGTGTTCTAGAGGCTGCACGGAGGTCTGCCGAGTGTTTTGCAAGAAGAGAAAGAAAGTTGTCCAAAACAGCTTGCAATCGAATGTTCATGTGAATAGAAAAGGCAGGAGAGTGGTCAGGTACTGTTTTCTCTCAGTTGGCAAGCTGCGCACACAATCGCAGTGTTGTACAGCTTGTTTCATCACCTTTGCCAAGTTGCCGCTCTCTCCGGCTCCCGGAGACGAAGAAGCTGCTTCTTCGCGCAAAGACGATTCTGCCGCTCACAGTGCTCTGCAGTGTGTGTCTTCTGCCGAAAGAGATCCGGGAGCTGTGCTTAGCTCTGCAGAGCACCGTACCTTCGTCTTTAGCCTCTCTTCTCGTCTACATCTTAGCAAAAAGCTTTTCCACTCTGTCTGGCAAGGAGAAACTGTGCCAGCACAGAAAACATCTCCCATCGTGTTCTAGAGGCTGCACGGAGGTCTGCCGAGTGTTTTGCAAGAAGAGAAAGAAAGTTGTCCAAAACAGCTTGCAATCGAATGTTCATGTGAATAGAAAAGGCAGGAGAGTGGTCAGGTACTGTTTTCTCTCAGTTGGCAAGCTGCGCACACAATCGCAGTGTTGTACAGCTTGTTTCATCACCTTTGCCAAGTTGCCGCTCTCTCCGGCTCCCGGAGACGAAGAAGCTGCTTCTTCGCGCAAAGACGATTCTGCAGCTCACAGTGCTCTGCAGTGTGTGTCTTCTGCCGAAAGAGATCCGGGAGCTGTGCTTAGCTCTGCAGAGCACCGTACCTTCGTCTTTAGCCTCTCTTCTCGTCTACATCTTAGCAAAAAGCTTTTCCACTCTGTCTGGCAAGGAGAAACTGTGCCAGCACAGAAAAACATCTCCCATCGTGTTCTAGAGGCTGCACGGAGGTCTGCCGAGTGTTTTGCAAGAAGAGAAAGAAAGTTGTCCAAAACAGCTTGCAATCGAATGTTCATGTGAATAGAAAAGGCAGGAGAGTGGTCAGGTACTGTTTTCTCTCACTTGGCAAGCTGCGCACACAATCGCAGTGTTGTACAGCTTGTTTCATCACCTTTGCCAAGTTGCCGCTCTCTCCGGCTCCCGGAGACGAAGAAGCTGCTTCTTCGCGCAAAGACGATTCTGCCGCTCACAGTGCTCTGCAGTGTGTGTCTTCTGCCGAAAGAGATCCGGGAGCTGTGCTTAGCTCTGCAGAGCACCGTACCTTCGTCTTTAGGCTCTCTTCTCGTCTATATCTTAGCAAAAAGCTTTTCCACTCTGTCTGGCAAGGAGAAACTGTGCCAGCACAGAAAACATCTCCCATCGTGTTCTAGAGGCTGCACGGAGGTCTGCCGAGTGTTTTGCAAGAAGAGAAAGAAAGTTGTCCAAAACAGCTTGCAATCGAATGTTCATGTGAATAGAAAAGGCAGGAGAGTGGTCAGGTACTGTTTTCTCTCAGTTGGCAAGCTGCGCACACAATCGCAGTGTTGTACAGCTTGTTTCATCACCTTTGCCAAGTTGCCGCTCTCTCCGGCTCCCGGAGACGAAGAAGCTGCTTCTTCGCGCAAAGACGATTCTGCCGCTCACAGTGCTCTGCAGTGTGTGTCTTCTGCCGAAAGAGATCCGGGAGCTGTGCTTAGCTCTGCAGAGCACCGTACCTTCGTCTTTAGCCTCTCTTCTCGTCTACATCTTAGCAAAAAGCTTTTCCACTCTGTCTGGCAAGGAGAAACTGTGCCAGCACAGAAAACATCTCCCATCGTGTTCTAGAGGCTGCACGGAGGTCTGCCGAGTGTTTTGCAAGAAGAGAAAGAAAGTTGTCCAAAACAGCTTGCAATCGAATGTTCATGTGAATAGAAAAAGGCAGGAGAGTGGTCAGGTACTGTTTTCCTCTCAGTTTGGCAAGCTGCGCACACAATCGCAGTGTTGTACAGCTTGTTTCATCACCTTTGCCAAGTTGCCGCTCTCTCCGGCTCCCGGAGACGAAGAAGCTGCTTCTTCGCGCAAAGACGATTCTGCCGCTCACAGTGCTCTGCAGTGTGTGTCTTCTGCCGAAAGAGATCCGGGAGCTGTGCTTAGCTCTGCAGAGCACCGTACCTTCGTCTTTAGCCTCTCTTCTCGTCTACATCTTAGCAAAAAGCTTTTCCACTCTGTCTGGCAAGGAGAAACTGTGCCAGCACAGAAAACATCTCCCATCGTGTTCTAGAGGCTGCACGGAGGTCTGCCGAGTGTTTTGCAAGAAGAGAAAGAAAGTTGTCCAAAACAGCTTGCAATCGAATGTTCATGTGAATAGAAAAGCAGGAGAGTGGTCAGGTACTGTTTTCTCTCAGTTGGCAAGCTGCGCACACAATCGCAGTGTTGTACAGCTTGTTTCATCACCTTTGCCAAGTTGCCGCTCTCTCCGGCTCCCGGGAGACGAAGAAGCTGCTTCTTCGCGCAAAGACGATTCTGCCGCTCACAGTGCTCTGCAGTGCGTGTCTTCTGCCGAAAGAGATCCGGGAGCTGTGCTTAGCTCTGCAGAGCACCGTACCTTCGTCTTTAGGCTCTCTTCTCGTCTACATCTTAGCAAAAAGCTTTTCCACTCTGTCTGGCAAGGAGAAACTGTGCCAGCACAGAAAACATCTCCCATCGTGTTCTAGAGGCTGCACGGAGGTCTGCCGAGTGTTTTGCAAGAAGAGAAAGAAAGTTGTCCAAAACAGCTTGCAATCGAATGTTCATGTGAATAGAAAAGGCAGGAGAGTGGTCAGGTACTGTTTTCTCTCAGTTGGCAAGCTGCGCACACAATCGCAGTGTTGTACAGCTTGTTTCATCACCTTTGCCAAGTTGCCGCTCTCTCCGGCTCCCGGAGACGAAGAAGCTGCTTCTTCGCGCAAAGACGATTCTGCAGCTCACAGTGCTCTGCAGTGTGTGTCTTCTGCCGAAAGAGATCCGGGAGCTGTGCTTAGCTCTGCAGAGCACCGTACCTTCGTCTTTAGCCTCTCTTCTCGTCTACATCTTAGCAAAAAGCTTTTCCACTCTGTCTGGCAAGGAGAAACTGTGCCAGCACAGAAAACATCTCCCATCGTCTTCTAGAGGCTGCACGGAGGTCTGCCGAGTGTTTTGCAAGAAGAGAAAGAAAGTTGTCCAAAACAGCTTGCAATCGAATGTTCATGTGAATAGAAAAGGCAGGAGAGTGGTCAGGTACTGTTTTCTCTCAGTTGGCAAGCTGCGCACACAATCGCAGTGTTGTACAGCTTGTTTCATCACCTTTGCCAAGTTGCCGCTCTCTCCGGCTCCCGGAGACGAAGAAGCTGCTTCTTCGCGCAAAGACGATTCTGCCGCTCACAGTGCTCTGCAGTGTGCGTCTTCTGCCGAAAGAGATCCGGGAGCTGTGCTTAGCTCTGCAGAGCACCGTACCTTCGTCTTTAGCCTCTCTTCTCGTCTACATCTTAGCAAAAAGCTTTTCCACTCTGTCTGGCAAGGAGAAACTGTGCCAGCACAGAAAACATCTCCCATCGTGTTCTAGAGGCTGCACGGAGGTCTGCCGAGTGTTTTGCAAGAAGAGAAAGAAAGTTGTCCAAAACAGCTTGCAATCGAATGTTCATGTGAATAGAAAAGGCAGGAGAGTGGTCAGGTACTGTTTTCTCTCAGTTGGCAAGCTGCGCACACAATCGCAGTGTTGTACAGCTTGTTTCATCACCTTTGCCAAGTTGCCGCTCTCTCCGGCTCCCGGAGACGAAGAAGCTGCTTCTTCGCGCAAAGACGATTCTGCCGCTCACAGTGCTCTGCAGTGTGTGTCTTCTGCCGAAAGAGATCCGGGAGCTGTGCTTAGCTCTGCAGAGCACCGTACCTTCGTCTTTAGCCTCTCTTCTCGTCTACATCTTAGCAAAAAGCTTTTCCACTCTGTCTGGCAAGGAGAAAACTGTGCCAGCACAGAAAACATCTCCCATCGTGTTCTAGAGGCTGCACGGAGGTCTGCCGAGTGTTTTGCAAGAAGAGAAAGAAAGTTGTCCAAAACAGCTTGCAATCGAATGTTCATGTGAATAGAAAAGGCAGGAGAGTGGTCAGGTACTGTTTTCTCTCAGTTGGCAAGCTGCGCACACAATCGCAGTGTTGTACAGCTTGTTTCATCACCTTTGCCAAGTTGCCGCTCTCTCCGGCTCCCGGAGACGAAGAAGCTGCTTCTTCGCGCAAAGACGATTCTGCCGCTCACAGTGCTCTGCAGTGCGTGTCTTCTGCCGAAAGAGATCCGGGAGCTGTGCTTAGCTCTGCAGAGCACCGTACCTTCGTCTTTAGCTCTCTTCTCGTCTACATCTTAGCAAAAAGCTTTTCCACTCTGTCTGGCAAGGAGAAACTGTGCCAGCACAGAAAACATCTCCCATCGTGTTCTAGAGGCTGCACGGAGGTCTGCCGAGTGTTTTGCAAGAAGAGAAAGAAAGTTGTCCAAAACAGCTTGCAATCGAATGTTCATGTGAATAGAAAAGGCAGGAGAGTGGTCAGGTACTGTTTTCTCTCAGTTGGCAAGCTGCGCACACAATCGCAGTGTTGTACAGCTTGTTTCATCACCTTTGCCAAGTTGCCGCTCTCTCCGGCTCCCGGAGACGAAGAAGCTGCTTCTTCGCGCAAAGACGATTCTGCCGCTCACAGTGCTCTGCAGTGCGTGTGTCTTCTGCCGAAAGAGATCCGGGAGCTGTGCTTAGCTCTGCAGAGCACCGTACCTTCGTCTTTAGGCTCTCTTCTCGTCTACATCTTAGCAAAAAGCTTTTCCACTCTGTCTGGCAAGGAGAAACTGTGCCAGCACAGAAAACATCTCCCATCGTGTTCTAGAGGCTGCACGGAGGTCTGCCGAGTGTTTTGCAAGAAGAGAAAGAAAGTTGTCCAAAACAGCTTGCAATCGAATGTTCATGTGAATAGAAAAGGCAGGAGAGTGGTCAGGTACTGTTTTCTCTCAGTTGGCAAGCTGCGCACACAATCGCAGTGTTGTACAGCTTGTTTCATCACCTTTGCCAAGTTGCCGCTCTCTCCGGCTCCCGGAGACGAAGAAGCTGCTTCTTCGCGCAAAGACGATTCTGCCGCTCACAGTGCTCTGCAGTGTGTGTCTTCTGCCGAAAGAGATCCGGGAGCTGTGCTTAGCTCTGCAGAGCACCGTACCTTCGTCTTTAGGCTCTCTTCTCGTCTACATCTTAGCAAAAAGCTTTTCCACTCTGTCTGGCAAGGAGAAACTGTGCCAGCACAGAAAACATCTCCCATCGTCTTCTAGAGGCTGCACGGAGGTCTGCCGAGTGTTTTGCAAGAAGAGAAAGAAAGTTGTCCAAAACAGCTTGCAATCGAATGTTCATGTGAATAGAAAAGGCAGGAGAGTGGTCAGGTACTGTTTTCTCTCAGTTGGCAAGCTGCGCACACAATCGCAGTGTTGTACAGCTTGTTTCATCACCTTTGCCAAGTTGCCGCTCTCTCCGGCTCCCGGAGACGAAGAAGCTGCTTCTTCGCGCAAAGACGATTCTGCCGCTCACAGTGCTCTGCAGTGTGTGTCTTCTGCCGAAAGAGATCCGGGAGCTGTGCTTAGCTCTGCAGAGCACCGTACCTTCGTCTTTAGCCTCTCTTCTCGTCTACATCTTAGCAAAAAGCTTTTCCACTCTGTCTGGCAAGGAGAAACTGTGCCAGCACAGAAAACATCTCCCATCGTGTTCTAGAGGCTGCACGGAGGTCTGCCGAGTGTTTTGCAAGAAGAGAAAGAAAGTTGTCCAAAACAGCTTGCAATCGAATGTTCATGTGAATAGAAAAGGCAGGAGAGTGGTCAGGTACTGTTTTCTCTCAGTTGGCAAGCTGCGCACACAATCGCAGTGTTGTCCAGCTTGTTTCATCACCTTTGCCAAGTTGCCGCTCTCTCCGGCTCCCGGAGACGAAGAAGCTGCTTCTTCGCGCAAAGACGATTCTGCCGCTCACAGTGCTCTGCAGTGTGTGTCTTCTGCCGAAAGAGATCCGGGAGCTGTGCTTAGCTCTGCAGAGCACCGTACCTTCGTCTTTAGCCTCTCTTCTCGTCTACATCTTAGCAAAAAGCTTTTCCACTCTGTCTGGCAAGGAGAAACTGTGCCAGCACAGAAAACATCTCCCATCGTGTTCTAGAGGCTGCACGGAGGTCTGCCGAGTGTTTTGCAAGAAGAGAAAGAAAGTTGTCCAAAACAGCTTGCAATCGAATGTTCATGTGAATAGAAAAGGCAGGAGAGTGGTCAGGTACTGTTTTCTCGTCAGTTGGCAAGCTGCGCACACAATCGCAGTGTTGTACAGCTTGTTTCATCACCTTTGCCAAGTTGCCGCTCTCTCCGGCTCCCGGAGACGAAGAAGCTGCTTCTTCGCGCAAAGACGATTCTGCCGCTCACAGTGCTCTGCAGTGTGTGTCTTCTGCCGAAAGAGATCCGGGAGCTGTGCTTAGCTCTGCAGAGCACCGTACCTTCGTCTTTAGCCTCTCTTCTCGTCTACATCTTAGCAAAAAGCTTTTCCACTCTGTCTGGAAAGGAGAAACTGTGCCAGCACAGAAAACATCTCCCATCGTGTTCTAGAGGCTGCACGGAGGTCTGCCGAGTGTTTTGCAAGAAGAGAAAGAAAGTTGTCCAAAACAGCTTGCAATCGAATGTTCATGTGAATAGAAAAGGCAGGAGAGAGTGGTCAGGTACTGTTTTCTCTCAGTTGGCAAGCTGCGCACACAATCGCAGTGTTGTACAGCTTGTTTCATCACCTTTGCCAAGTTGCCGCTCTCTCCGGCTCCCGGAGACGAAGAAGCTGCTTCTTCGCGCAAAGACGATTCTGCCGCTCACAGTGCTCTGCAGTGTGTGTCTTCTGCCGAAAGAGATCCGGGAGCTGTGCTTAGCTCTGCAGAGCACCGTACCTTCGTCTTTAGGCTCTCTTCTCGTCTACATCTTAGCAAAAAGCTTTTCCACTCTGTCTGGCAAGGAGAAACTGTGCCAGCACAGAAAACATCTCCCATCGTGTTCTAGAGGCTGCACGGAGGTCTGCCGAGTGTTTTGCAAGAAGAGAAAGAAAGTTGTCCAAAACAGCTTGCAATCGAATGTTCATGTGAATAGAAAAGGCAGGAGAGTGGTCAGGTACTGTTTTCTCTCAGTTGGCAAGCTGCGCACACAATCGCAGTGTTGTACAGCTTGTTTCATCACCTTTGCCAAGTTGCCGCTCTCTCCGGCTCCCGGAGACGAAGAAGCTGCTTCTTCGCGCAAAGACGATTCTGCCGCTCACAGTGCTCTGCAGTGTGGTGTCTTCTGCCGAAAGAGATCCGGGAGCTGTGCTTAGCTCTGCAGAGCACCGTACCTTCGTCTTTAGCCTCTCTTCTCGTCTACATCTTAGCAAAAAGCTTTTCCACTCTGTCTGGCAAGGAGAAACTGTGCCAGCACAGAAAACATCTCCCATCGTCTTCTAGAGGCTGCACGGAGGTCTGCCGAGTGTTTTGCAAGAAGAGAAAGAAAGTTGTCCAAAACAGCTTGCAATCGAATGTTCATGTGAATAGAAAAGGCAGGAGAGTGGTCAGGTACTGTTTTCTCTCAGTTGGCAAGCTGCGCACACAATCGCAGTGTTGTACAGCTTGTTTCATCACCTTTGCCAAGTTGCCGCTCTCTCCGGCTCCCGGAGACGAAGAAGCTGCTTCTTCGCGCAAAGACGATTCTGCCGCTCACAGTGCTCTGCAGTGTGCGTCTTCTGCCGAAAGAGATCCGGGAGCTGTGCTTAGCTCTGCAGAGCACCGTACCTTCGTCTTTAGCCTCTCTTCTCGTCTACATCTTAGCAAAAAGCTTTTCCACTCTGTCTGGCAAGGAGAAACTGTGCCAGCACAGAAACATCTCCCATCGTGTTCTAGAGGCTGCACGGAGGTCTGCCGAGTGTTTTGCAAGAAGAGAAAGAAAGTTGTCCAAAACAGCTTGCAATCGAATGTTCATGTGAATAGAAAAGGCAGGAGAGTGGTCAGGTACTGTTTTCTCTCAGTTGGCAAGCTGCGCACACAATCGCAGTGTTGTACAGCTTGTTTCATCACCTTGGCCAAGTTGCCGCTCTCTCCGGCTCCCGGAGACGAAGAAGCTGCTTCTTCGCGCAAAGACGATTCTGCAGCTCACAGTGCTCTGCGGTGTGCACCTTCTGCCGAAAGAGGTCCGGGAGCGGGGCTTAGCACTGCAGAGCACCGAACCTTCGTCTTTAGCCTCTCTTCTCGTCTACATCTTAGCAAAAAGCTTTTCCACTCTGTCTGGCAAGGAGAAACTGTGCCAGCACAGAAAACATCTCCCATCGTCTTCTAGAGGCTGCACGGAGGTCTGCCGAGTGTTTTGCAAGAAGAGAAAGAAAGTTGTCCAAAACAGCTTGCAATCGAATGTTCATGTGAATAGAAAAGGCAGGAGAGTGGTCAGGTACTGTTTTCTCTCAGTTGGCAAGCTGCGCACACAATCGCAGTGTTGTACAGCTTGTTTCATCACCTTTGCCAAGTTGCCGCTCTCTCCGGCTCCCGGAGACGAAGAAGCTGCTTCTTCGCGCAAAGACGATTCTGCCGCTCACAGTGCTCTGCAGTGTGCGTCTTCTGCCGAAGAGAGATCCGGGAGCTGTGCTTAGCTCTGCAGAGCACCGTACCTTCGTCTTTAGCCTCTCTTCTCGTCTACATCTTAGCAAAAAGCTTTTCCACTCTGTCTGGCAAGGAGAAACTGTGCCAGCACAGAAAACATCTCCATCGTGTTCTAGAGGCTGCACGGAGGTCTGCCGAGTGTTTTGCAAGAAGAGAAAGAAAGTTGTCCAAAACAGCTTGCAATCGAATGTTCATGTGAATAGAAAAGGCAGGAGAGTGGTCAGGTACTGTTTTCTCTCAGTTGGCAAGCTGCGCACACAATCGCAGTGTTGTACAGCTTGTTTCATCACCTTTGCCAAGTTGCCGCTCTCTCCGGCTCCCGGAGACGAAGAAGCTGCTTCTTCGCGCAAAAGACGATTCTGCCGCTCACAGTGCTCTGCAGTGTGTGTCTTCTGCCGAAAGAGACCCCGGGAGCTGTGCTTAGCTCTGCAGAGCACCGTACCTTCGTCTTTAGCCTCTCTTCTCGTCTACATCTTAGCAAAAAGCTTTTCCACTCTGTCTGGCAAGGAGAAACTGTGCCAGCACAGAAAACATCTCCCATCGTGTTCTAGAGGCTGCACGGAGGTCTGCCGAGTGTTTTGCAAGAAGAGAAAAAGAAAGTTGTCCAAAACAGCTTGCAATCGAATGTTCATGTGAATAGAAAAGGCAGGAGAGTGGTCAGGTACTGTTTTCTCTCAGTTGGCAAGCTGCGCACACAATCGCAGTGTTGTACAGCTTGTTTCATCACCTTTGCCAAGTTGCCGCTCTCTCCGGCTCCCGGAGACGAAGAAGCTGCTTCTTCGCGCAAAGACGATTCTGCCGCTCACAGTGCTCTGCAGTGTGTGTCTTCTGCCGAAAGAGATCCGGGAGCTGTGCTTAGCTCTGCAGAGCACCGTACCTTCGTCTTTAGCCTCTCTTCTCGTCTACATCTTAGCAAAAAGCTTTTCCACTCTGTCTGGCAAGGAGAAACTGTGCCAGCACAGAAAACATCTCCCATCGTGTTCTAGAGGCTGCACGGAGGTCTGCCGAGTGTTTTGCAAGAAGAGAAAGAAAGTTGTCCAAAACAGCTTGCAATCGAATGTTCATGTGAATAGAAAAGGCAGGAGAGTGGTCAGGTACTGTTTTCTCTCAGTTGGCAAGCTGCGCACACAATCGCAGTGTTGTACAGCTTGTTTCATCACCTTTGCCAAGTTGCCGCTCTCTCCGGCTCCCGGAGACGAAGAAGCTGCTTCTTCGCGCAAAGACGATTCTGCCGCTCACAGTGCTCTGCAGTGTGTGTCTTCTGCCGAAAGAGATCCGGGAGCTGTGCTTAGCTCTGCAGAGCACCGTACCTTCGTCTTTAGGCTCTCTTCTCGTCTACATCTTAGCAAAAAGCTTTTCCACTCTGTCTGGCAAGGAGAAACTGTGCCAGCACAGAAAACATCTCCCATCGTGTTCTAGAGGCTGCACGGAGGTCTGCCGAGTGTTTTGCAAGAAGAGAAAGAAAGTTGTCCAAAACAGCTTGCAATCGAATGTTCATGTGAATAGAAAAGGCAGGAGAGTGGTCAGGTACTGTTTTCTCTCAGTTGGCAAGCTGCGCACACAATCGCAGTGTTGTACAGCTTGTTTCATCACCTTTGCCAAGTTGCCGCTCTCTCCGGCTCCCGGAGACGAAGAAGCTGCTTCTTCGCGCAAAGACGATTCTGCCGCTCACAGTGCTCTGCAGTGTGTGTCTTCTGCCGAAAGAGATCCGGGAGCTGTGCTTAGCTCTCCAGAGCACCGTACCTTCGTCTTTAGCCTCTCTTCTCGTCTACATCTTAGCAAAAAGCTTTTCCACTCTGTCTGGCAAGGAGAAACTGTGCCAGCACAGAAAACATCTCCCATCGTCTTCTAGAGGCTGCACGGAGGTCTGCCGAGTGTTTTGCAAGAAGAGAAAGAAAGTTGTCCAAAACAGCTTGCAATCGAATGTTCATGTGAATAGAAAAGGCAGGAGAGTGGTCAGGTACTGTTTTCTCTCAGTTGGCAAGCTGCGCACACAATCGCAGTGTTGTACAGCTTGTTTCATCACCTTTGCCAAGTTGCCGCTCTCTCCGGCTCCCGGAGACGAAGAAGCTGCTTCTTCGCGCAAAGACGATTCTGCCGCTCACAGTGCTCTGCAGTGTGTGTCTTCTGCCGAAAGAGATCCGGGAGCTGTGCTTAGCTCTGCAGAGCACCGTACCTTCGTCTTTAGCCTCTCTTCTCGTCTACATCTTAGCAAAAAGCTTTTCCACTCTGTCTGGCAAGGAGAAACTGTGCCAGCACAGAAAACATCTCCCATCGTGTTCTAGAGGCTGCACGGAGGTCTGCCGAGTGTTTTGCAAGAAGAGAAAGAAAGTTGTCCAAAACAGCTTGCAATCGAATGTTCATGTGAATAGAAAAGGCAGGAGAGTGGTCAGGTACTGTTTTCTCTCAGTTGGCAAGCTGCGCACACAATCGCAGTGTTGTACAGCTTGTTTCATCACCTTTGCCAAGTTGCCGCTCTCTCCGGCTCCCGGAGACGAAGAAGCTGCTTCTTCGCGCAAAGACGATTCTGCAGCTCACAGTGCTCTGCAGTGTGTGTCTTCTGCCGAAAGAGATCCGGGAGCGGTGCTTAGCTCTGCAGAGCACCGTACCTTCGTCTTTAGCCTCTCTTCTCGTCTACATCTTAGCAAAAAGCTTTTCCACTCTGTCTGGCAAGGAGAAACTGTGCCAGCACAGAAAACATCTCCCATCGTGTTCTAGAGGCTGCACGGAGGTCTGCCGAGTGTTTTGCAAGAAGAGAAAGAAAGTTGTCCAAAACAGCTTGCAATCGAATGTTCATGTGAATAGAAAAGGCAGGAGAGTGGTCAGGTACTGTTTTCTCTCAGTTGGCAAGCTGCGCACACAATCGCAGTGTTGTACAGCTTGTTTCATCACCTTTGCCAAGTTGCCGCTCTCTCCGGCTCCCGGAGACGAAGAAGCTGCTTCTTCGCGCAAAGACGATTCTGCAGCTCACAGTGCTCTGCAGTGTGTGTCTTCTGCCGAAAGAGATCCGGGAGCTGTGCTTAGCTCTGCAGAGCACCGTACCTTCGTCTTTAGCCTCTCTTCTCGTCTACATCTTAGCAAAAAGCTTTTCCACTCTGTCTGGCAAGGAGAAACTGTGCCAGCACAGAAAACATCTCCCATCGTCTTCTAGAGGCTGCACGGAGGTCTGCCGAGTGTTTTGCAAGAAGAGAAAGAAAGTTGTCCAAAACAGCTTGCAATCGAATGTTCATGTGAATAGAAAAGGCAGGAGAGTGGTCAGGTACTGTTTTCTCTCAGTTGGCAAGCTGCGCACACAATCGCAGTGTTGTACAGCTTGTTTCATCACCTTTGCCAAGTTGCCGCTCTCTCCGGCTCCCGGAGACGAAGAAGCTGCTTCTTCGCGCAAAGACGATTCTGCCGCTCACAGTGCTCTGCAGTGTGTGTCTTCTGCCGAAAGAGATCCGGGAGCTGTGCTTAGCTCTGCAGAGCACCGTACCTTCGTCTTTAGCCTCTCTTCTCGTCTACATCTTAGCAAAAAGCTTTTCCACTCTGTCTGGCAAGGAGAAACTGTGCCAGCACAGAAAACATCTCCCATCGTGTTCTAGAGGCTGCACGGAGGTCTGCCGAGTGTTTTGCAAGAAGAGAAAGAAAGTTGTCCAAAACAGCTTGCAATCGAATGTTCATGTGAATAGAAAAGGCAGGAGAGTGGTCAGGTACTGTTTTCTCTCAGTTGGCAAGCTGCGCACACAATCGCAGTGTTGTACAGCTTGTTTCATCACCTTTGCCAAGTTGCCGCTCTCTCCGGCTCCCGGAGACGAAGAAGCTGCTTCTTCGCGCAAAGACGATTCTGCCGCTCACAGTGCTCTGCAGTGTGTGTCTTCTGCCGAAAGAGATCCGGGAGCTGTGCTTAGCTCTGCAGAGCACCGTACCTTCGTCTTTAGCCTCTCTTCTCGTCTACATCTTAGCAAAAAGCTTTTCCACTCTGTCTGGCAAGGAGAAACTGTGCCAGCACAGAAAACATCTCCCATCGTCTTCTAGAGGCTGCACGGAGGTCTGCCGAGTGTTTTGCAAGAAGAGAAAGAAAGTTGTCCAAAACAGCTTGCAATCGAATGTTCATGTGAATAGAAAAGGCAGGAGAGTGGTCAGGTACTGTTTTCTCTCAGTTGGCAAGCTGCGCACACAATCGCAGTGTTGTACAGCTTGTTTCATCACCTTTGCCAAGTTGCCGCTCTCTCCGGCTCCCGGAGACGAAGAAGCTGCTTCTTCGCGCAAAGACGATTCTGCCGCTCACAGTGCTCTGCAGTGTGTGTCTTCTGCCGAAAGAGATCCGGGAGCTGTGCTTAGCTCTGCAGAGCACCGTACCTTCGTCTTTAGCCTCTCTTCTCGTCTACATCTTAGCAAAAAGCTTTTCCACTCTGTCTGGCAAGGAGAAACTGTGCCAGCACAGAAAACATCTCCCATCGTCTTCTAGAGGCTGCACGGAGGTCTGCCGAGTGTTTTGCAAGAAGAGAAAGAAAGTTGTCCAAAACAGCTTGCAATCGAATGTTCATGTGAATAGAAAAGGCAGGAGAGTGGTCAGGTACTGTTTTCTCTCAGTTGGCAAGCTGCGCACACAATCGCAGTGTTGTACAGCTTGTTTCATCACCTTTGCCAAGTTGCCGCTCTCTCCGGCTCCCGGAGACGAAGAAGCTGCTTCTTCGCGCAAAGACGATTCTGCCGCTCACAGTGCTCTGCAGTGTGTGTCTTCTGCCGAAAGAGATCCGGGAGCTGTGCTTAGCTCTGCAGAGCACCGTACCTTCGTCTTTAGCCTCTCTTCTCGTCTACATCTTAGCAAAAAGCTTTTCCACTCTGTCTGGCAAGGAGAAACTGTGCCAGCACAGAAAACATCTCCCATCGTGTTCTAGAGGCTGCACGGAGGTCTGCCGAGTGTTTTGCAAGAAGAGAAAGAAAGTTGTCCAAAACAGCTTGCAATCGAATGTTCATGTGAATAGAAAAGGCAGGAGAGTGGTCAGGTACTGTTTTCTCTCAGTTGGCAAGCTGCGCACACAATCGCAGTGTTGTACAGCTTGTTTCATCACCTTTGCCAAGTTGCCGCTCTCTCCGGCTCCCGGAGACGAAGAAGCTGCTTCTTCGCGCAAAGACGATTCTGCCGCTCACAGTGCTCTGCAGTGTGTGTCTTCTGCCGAAAGAGATCCGGGAGCTGTGCTTAGCTCTGCAGAGCACCGTACCTTCGTCTTTAGGCTCTCTTCTCGTCTACATCTTAGCAAAAAGCTTTTCCACTCTGTCTGGCAAGGAGAAACTGTGCCAGCACAGAAAACATCTCCCATCGTGTTCTAGAGGCTGCACGGAGGTCTGCCGAGTGTTTTGCAAGAAGAGAAAGAAAGTTGTCCAAAACAGCTTGCAATCGAATGTTCATGTGAATAGAAAAGGCAGGAGAGTGGTCAGGTACTGTTTTCTCTCAGTTGGCAAGCTGCGCACACAATCGCAGTGTTGTACAGCTTGTTTCATCACCTTTGCCAAGTTGCCGCTCTCTCCGGCTCCCGGAGACGAAGAAGCTGCTTCTTCGCGCAAAGACGATTCTGCCGCTCACAGTGCTCTGCAGTGTGTGTCTTCTGCCGAAAGAGATCCGGGAGCTGTGCTTAGCTCTGCAGAGCACCGTACCTTCGTCTTTAGCCTCTCTTCTCGTCTACATCTTAGCAAAAAGCTTTTCCACTCTGTCTGGCAAGGAGAAACTGTGCCAGCACAGAAAACATCTCCCATCGTGTTCTAGAGGCTGCACGGAGGTCTGCCGAGTGTTTTGCAAGAAGAGAAAGAAAGTTGTCCAAAACAGCTTGCAATCGAATGTTCATGTGAATAGAAAAGGCAGGAGAGTGGTCAGGTACTGTTTTCTCTCAGTTGGCAAGCTGCGCACACAATCGCAGTGTTGTACAGCTTGTTTCATCACCTTTGCCAAGTTGCCGCTCTCTCCGGCTCCCGGAGACGAAGAAGCTGCTTCTTCGCGCAAAGACGATTCTGCCGCTCACAGTGCTCTGCAGTGTGTGTCTTCTGCCGAAAGAGATCCGGGAGCTGTGCTTAGCTCTGCAGAGCACCGTACCTTCGTCTTTAGCCTCTCTTCTCGTCTACATCTTAGCAAAAAGCTTTTCCACTCTGTCTGGCAAGGAGAAACTGTGCCAGCACAGAAAACATCTCCCATCGTGTTCTAGAGGCTGCACGGAGGTCTGCCGAGTGTTTTGCAAGAAGAGAAAGAAAGTTGTCCAAAACAGCTTGCAATCGAATGTTCATGTGAATAGAAAAGGCAGGAGAGTGGTCAGGTACTGTTTTCTCTCAGTTGGCAAGCTGCGCACACAATCGCAGTGTTGTACAGCTTGTTTCATCACCTTTGCCAAGTTGCCGCTCTCTCCGGCTCCCGGAGACGAAGAAGCTGCTTCTTCGCGCAAAGACGATTCTGCCGCTCACAGTGCTCTGCAGTGTGTGTCTTCTGCCGAAAGAGATCCGGGAGCTGTGCTTAGCTCTGCAGAGCACCGTACCTTCGTCTTTAGCCTCTCTTCTCGTCTACATCTTAGCAAAAAGCTTTTCCACTCTGTCTGGCAAGGAGAAACTGTGCCAGCACAGAAAACATCTCCCATCGTCTTCTAGAGGCTGCACGGAGGTCTGCCGAGTGTTTTGCAAGAAGAGAAAGAAAGTTGTCCAAAACAGCTTGCAATCGAATGTTCATGTGAATAGAAAAGGCAGGAGAGTGGTCAGGTACTGTTTTCTCTCAGTTGGCAAGCTGCGCACACAATCGCAGTGTTGTACAGCTTGTTTCATCACCTTTGCCAAGTTGCCGCTCTCTCCGGCTCCCGGAGACGAAGAAGCTGCTTCTTCGCGCAAAGACGATTCTGCAGCTCACAGTACTCTGCAGTGTGTGTCTTCTGCCGAAAGAGATCCGGGAGCTGTGCTTAGCTCTGCAGAGCACCGTACCTTCGTCTTTAGCCTCTCTTCTCGTCTACATCTTAGCAAAAAGCTTTTCCACTCTGTCTGGCAAGGAGAAACTGTGCCAGCACAGAAAACATCTCCCATCGTCTTCTAGAGGCTGCACGGAGGTCTGCCGAGTGTTTTGCAAGAAGAGAAAGAAAGTTGTCCAAAACAGCTTGCAATCGAATGTTCATGTGAATAGAAAAGGCAGGAGAGTGGTCAGGTACTGTTTTCTCTCAGTTGGCAAGCTGCGCACACAATCGCAGTGTTGTACAGCTTGTTTCATCACCTTTGCCAAGTTGCCGCTCTCTCCGGCTCCCGGAGACGAAGAAGCTGCTTCTTCGCGCAAAGACGATTCTGCAGCTCACAGTGCTCTGCAGTGTGTGTCTTCTGCCGAAAGAGATCCGGGAGCTGTGCTTAGCTCTGCAGAGCACCGTACCTTCGTCTTTAGCCTCTCTTCTCGTCTACATCTTAGCAAAAAGCTTTTCCACTCTGTCTGGCAAGGAGAAACTGTGCCAGCACAGAAAACATCTCCCATCGTCTTCTAGAGGCTGCACGGAGGTCTGCCGAGTGTTTTGCAAGAAGAGAAAGAAAGTTGTCCAAAACAGCTTGCAATCGAATGTTCATGTGAATAGAAAAGGCAGGAGAGTGGTCAGGTACTGTTTTCTCTCAGTTGGCAAGCTGCGCACACAATCGCAGTGTTGTACAGCTTGTTTCATCACCTTTGCCAAGTTGCCGCTCTCTCCGGCTCCCGGAGACGAAGAAGCTGCTTCTTCGCGCAAAGACGATTCTGCCGCTCACAGTGCTCTGCAGTGTGTGTCTTCTGCCGAAAGAGATCCGGGAGCTGTGCTTAGCTCTGCAGAGCACCGTACCTTCGTCTTTAGGCTCTCTTCTCGTCTACATCTTAGCAAAAAGCTTTTCCACTCTGTCTGGCAAGGAGAAACTGTGCCAGCACAGAAAACATCTCCCATCGTGTTCTAGAGGCTGCACGGAGGTCTGCCGAGTGTTTTGCAAGAAGAGAAAGAAAGTTGTCCAAAACAGCTTGCAATCGAATGTTCATGTGAATAGAAAAGGCAGGAGAGTGGTCAGGTACTGTTTTCTCTCAGTTGGCAAGCTGCGCACACAATCGCAGTGTTGTACAGCTTGTTTCATCACCTTTGCCAAGTTGCCGCTCTCTCCGGCTCCCGGAGACGAAGAAGCTGCTTCTTCGCGCAAAGACGATTCTGCCGCTCACAGTGCTCTGCAGTGTGTGTCTTCTGCCGAAAGAGATCCGGGAGCTGTGCTTAGCTCTGCAGAGCACCGTACCTTCGTCTTTAGCCTCTCTTCTCGTCTACATCTTAGCAAAAAGCTTTTCCACTCTGTCTGGCAAGGAGAAACTGTGCCAGCACAGAAAACATCTCCCATCGTGTTCTAGAGGCTGCACGGAGGTCTGCCGAGTGTTTTGCAAGAAGAGAAAGAAAGTTGTCCAAAACAGCTTGCAATCGAATGTTCATGTGAATAGAAAAGGCAGGAGAGTGGTCAGGTACTGTTTTCTCTCAGTTGGCAAGCTGCGCACACAATGGCAGTGTTGTACAGCTTGTTTCATCACCTTTGCCAAGTTGCCGCTCTCTCCGGCTCCCGGAGACGAAGAAGCTGCTTCTTCGCGCAAAGACGATTCTGCCGCTCACAGTGCTCTGCAGTGTGTGTCTTCTGCCGAAAGAGATCCGGGAGCTGTGCTTAGCTCTGCAGAGCACCGTACCTTCGTCTTTAGGCTCTCTTCTCGTCTACATCTTAGCAAAAAGCTTTTCCACTCTGTCTGGCAAGGAGAAACTGTGCCAGCACAGAAAACATCTCCCATCGTGTTCTAGAGGCTGCACGGAGGTCTGCCGAGTGTTTTGCAAGAAGAGAAAGAAAGTTGTCCAAAACAGCTTGCAATCGAATGTTCATGTGAATAGAAAAGGCAGGAGAGTGGTCAGGTACTGTTTTCTCTCAGTTGGCAAGCTGCGCACACAATCGCAGTGTTGTACAGCTTGTTTCATCACCTTTGCCAAGTTGCCGCTCTCTCCGGCTCCCGGAGACGAAGAAGCTGCTTCTTCGCGCAAAGACGATTCTGCCGCTCACAGTGCTCTGCAGTGTGTGTCTTCTGCCGAAAGAGATCCGGGAGCTGTGCTTAGCTCTGCAGAGCACCGTACCTTCGTCTTTAGCCTCTCTTCTCGTCTACATCTTAGCAAAAAGCTTTTCCACTCTGTCTGGCAAGGAGAAACTGTGCCAGCACAGAAAACATCTCCCATCGTGTTCTAGAGGCTGCACGGAGGTCTGCCGAGTGTTTTGCAAGAAGAGAAAGAAAGTTGTCCAAAACAGCTTGCAATCGAATGTTCATGTGAATAGAAAAGGCAGGAGAGTGGTCAGGTACTGTTTTCTCTCAGTTGCCAAGCTGCGCACACAATCGCAGTGTTGTACAGCTTGTTTCATCACCTTTGCCAAGTTGCCGCTCTCTCCGGCTCCCGGAGACGAAGAAGCTGCTTCTTCGCGCAAAGACGATTCTGCCGCTCACAGTGCTCTGCAGTGTGTGTCTTCTGCCGAAAGAGATCCGGGAGCTGTGCTTAGCTCTGCAGAGCACCGTACCTTCGTCTTTAGCCTCTCTTCTCGTCTACATCTTAGCAAAAAGCTTTTCCACTCTGTCTGGCAAGGAGAAACTGTGCCAGCACAGAAAACATCTCCCATCGTGTTCTAGAGGCTGCACGGAGGTCTGCCGAGTGTTTTGCAAGAAGAGAAAGAAAGTTGTCCAAAACAGCTTGCAATCGAATGTTCATGTGAATAGAAAAGGCAGGAGAGTGGTCAGGTACTGTTTTCTCTCAGTTGCCAAGCTGCGCACACAATGGCAGTGTTGTACAGCTTGTTTCATCACCTTTGCCAAGTTGCCGCTCTCTCCGGCTCCCGGAGACGAAGAAGCTGCTTCTTCGCGCAAAGACGATTCTGCCGCTCACAGTGCTCTGCAGTGTGCGTCTTCTGCCGAAAGAGATCCGGGAGCTGTGCTTAGCTCTGCAGAGCACCGTACCTTCGTCTTTAGCCTCTCTTCTCGTCTACATCTTAGCAAAAAGCTTTTCCACTCTGTCTGGCAAGGAGAAACTGTGCCAGCACAGAAAACATCTCCCATCGTGTTCTAGAGGCTGCACGAAGGTCTGCCGAGTGTTTTGCAAGAAGAGAAAGAAAGTTGTCCAAAACAGCTTGCAATCGAATGTTCATGTGAATAGAAAAGGCAGGAGAGTGGTCAGGTACTGTTTTCTCTCAGTTGGCAAGCTGCGCACACAATCGCAGTGTTGTACAGCTTGTTTCATCACCTTTGCCAAGTTGCCGCTCTCTCCGGCTCCCGGAGACGAAGAAGCTGCTTCTTCGCGCAAAGACGATTCTGCCGCTCACAGTGCTCTGCAGTGTGTGTCTTCTGCCGAAAGAGATCCGGGAGCTGTGCTTAGCTCTGCAGAGCACCGTACCTTCGTCTTTAGCCTCTCTTCTCGTCTACATCTTAGCAAAAAGCTTTTCCACTCTGTCTGGCAAGGAGAAACTGTGCCAGCACAGAAAACATCTCCCATCGTGTTCTAGAGGCTGCACGGAGGTCTGCCGAGTGTTTTGCAAGAAGAGAAAGAAAGTTGTCCAAAACAGCTTGCAATCGAATGTTCATGTGAATAGAAAAGGCAGGAGAGTGGTCAGGTACTGTTTTCTCTCAGTTGGCAAGCTGCGCACACAATCGCAGTGTTGTACAGCTTGTTTCATCACCTTTGCCAAGTTGCCGCTCTCTCCGGCTCCCGGAGACGAAGAAGCTGCTTCTTCGCGCAAAGACGATTCTGCCGCTCACAGTGCTCTGCAGTGTGTGTCTTCTGCCGAAAGAGATCCGGGAGCTGTGCTTAGCTCTGCAGAGCACCGTACCTTCGTCTTTAGCCTCTCTTCTCGTCTACATCTTAGCAAAAAGCTTTTCCACTCTGTCTGGCAAGGAGAAACTGTGCCAGCACAGAAAACATCTCCCATCGTCTTCTAGAGGCTGCACGGAGGTCTGCCGAGTGTTTTGCAAGAAGAGAAAGAAAGTTGTCCAAAACAGCTTGCAATCGAATGTTCATGTGAATAGAAAAGGCAGGAGAGTGGTCAGGTACTGTTTTCTCTCAGTTGGCAAGCTGCGCACACAATCGCAGTGTTGTACAGCTTGTTTCATCACCTTTGCCAAGTTGCCGCTCTCTCCGGCTCCCGGAGACGAAGAAGCTGCTTCTTCGCGCAAAGACGATTCTGCAGCTCACAGTGCTCTGCAGTGTGTGTCTTCTGCCGAAAGAGATCCGGGAGCTGTGCTTAGCTCTGCAGAGCACCGTACCTTCGTCTTTAGCCTCTCTTCTCGTCTACATCTTAGCAAAAAGCTTTTCCACTCTGTCTGGCAAGGAGAAACTGTGCCAGCACAGAAAACATCTCCCATCGTCTTCTAGAGGCTGCACGGAGGTCTGCCGAGTGTTTTGCAAGAAGAGAAAGAAAGTTGTCCAAAACAGCTTGCAATCGAATGTTCATGTGAATAGAAAAGGCAGGAGAGTGGTCAGGTACTGTTTTCTCTCAGTTGGCAAGCTGCGCACACAATCGCAGTGTTGTACAGCTTGTTTCATCACCTTTGCCAAGTTGCCGCTCTCTCCGGCTCCCGGAGACGAAGAAGCTGCTTCTTCGCGCAAAGACGATTCTGCCGCTCACAGTGCTCTGCAGTGTGTGTCTTCTGCCGAAAGAGATCCGGGAGCTGTGCTTAGCTCTGCAGAGCACCGTACCTTCGTCTTTAGCCTCTCTTCTCGTCTACATCTTAGCAAAAAGCTTTTCCACTCTGTCTGGCAAGGAGAAACTGTGCCAGCACAGAAAACATCTCCCATCGTGTTCTAGAGGCTGCACGGAGGTCTGCCGAGTGTTTTGCAAGAAGAGAAAGAAAGTTGTCCAAAACAGCTTGCAATCGAATGTTCATGTGAATAGAAAAGGCAGGAGAGTGGTCAGGTACTGTTTTCTCTCAGTTGGCAAGCTGCGCACACAATCGCAGTGTTGTACAGCTTGTTTCATCACCTTTGCGAAGTTGCCGCTCTCTCCGGCTCCCGGAGACGAAGAAGCTGCTTCTTCGCGCAAAGACGATTCTGCAGCTCACAGTGCTCTGCAGTGTGTGTCTTCTGCCGAAAGAGATCCGGGAGCTGTGCTTAGCTCTGCAGAGCACCGTACCTTCGTCTTTAGCCTCTCTTCTCGTCTACATCTTAGCAAAAAGCTTTTCCACTCTGTCTGGCAAGGAGAAACTGTGCCAGCACAGAAAACATCTCCCATCGTGTTCTAGAGGCTGCACGGAGGTCTGCCGAGTGTTTTGCAAGAAGAGAAAGAAAGTTGTCCAAAACAGCTTGCAATCGAATGTTCATGTGAATAGAAAAGGCAGGAGAGTGGTCAGGTACTGTTTTCTCTCAGTTGGCAAGCTGCGCACACAATCGCAGTGTTGTACAGCTTGTTTCATCACCTTGGCCAAGTTGCCGCTCTCTCCGGCTCCCGGAGACGAAGAAGCTGCTTCTTCGCGCAAAGACGATTCTGCCGCTCACAGTGCTCTGCAGTGTGTGTCTTCTGCCGAAAGAGATCCGGGAGCTGTGCTTAGCTCTGCAGAGCACCGTACCTTCGTCTTTAGCCTCTCTTCTCGTCTACATCTTAGCAAAAAGCTTTTCCACTCTGTCTGGCAAGGAGAAACTGTGCCAGCACAGAAAACATCTCCCATCGTGTTCTAGAGGCTGCACGGAGGTCTGCCGAGTGTTTTGCAAGAAGAGAAAGAAAGTTGTCCAAAACAGCTTGCAATCGAATGTTCATGTGAATAGAAAAGGCAGGAGAGTGGTCAGGTACTGTTTTCTCTCAGTTGGCAAGCTGCGCACACAATCGCAGTGTTGTACAGCTTGTTTCATCACCTTTGCCAAGTTGCCGCTCTCTCCGGCTCCCGGAGACGAAGAAGCTGCTTCTTCGCGCAAAGACGATTCTGCCGCTCACAGTGCTCTGCAGTGTGTGTCTTCTGCCGAAAGAGATCCGGGAGCTGTGCTTAGCTCTGCAGAGCACCGTACCTTCGTCTTTAGGCTCTCTTCTCGTCTATATCTTAGCAAAAAGCTTTTCCCCTCTGTCTGGCAAGGAGAAACTGTGCCAGCACAGAAAACATCTCCCATCGTGTTCTAGAGGCTGCACGGAGGTCTGCCGAGTGTTTTGCAAGAAGAGAAAGAAAGTTGTCCAAAACAGCTTGCAATCGAATGTTCATGTGAATAGAAAAGGCAGGAGAGTGGTCAGGTACTGTTTTCTCTCAGTTGGCAAGCTGCGCACACAATGGCAGTGTTGTACAGCTTGTTTCATCACCTTTGCCAAGTTGCCGCTCTCTCCGGCTCCCGGAGACGAAGAAGCTGCTTCTTCGCGCAAAGACGATTCTGCCGCTCACAGTGCTCTGCAGTGTGTGTCTTCTGCCGAAAGAGATCCGGGAGCTGTGCTTAGCTCTGCAGAGCACCGTACCTTCGTCTTTAGCCTCTCTTCTCGTCTACATCTTAGCAAAAAGCTTTTCCACTCTGTCTGGCAAGGAGAAACTGTGCCAGCACAGAAAACATCTCCCATCGTGTTCTAGAGGCTGCACGGAGGTCTGCCGAGTGTTTTGCAAGAAGAGAAAGAAAGTTGTCCAAAACAGCTTGCAATCGAATGTTCATGTGAATAGAAAAGGCAGGAGAGTGGTCAGGTACTGTTTTCTCTCAGTTGGCAAGCTGCGCACACAATCGCAGTGTTGTACAGCTTGTTTCATCACCTTTGCCAAGTTGCCGCTCTCTCCGGCTCCCGGAGACGAAGAAGCTGCTTCTTCGCGCAAAGACGATTCTGCCGCTCACAGTGCTCTGCAGTGTGTGTCTTCTGCCGAAAGAGATCCGGGAGCTGTGCTTAGCTCTGCAGAGCACCGTACCTTCGTCTTTAGCCTCTCTTCTCGTCTACATCTTAGCAAAAAGCTTTTCCACTCTGTCTGGCAAGGAGAAACTGTGCCAGCACAGAAAACATCTCCCATCGTGTTCTAGAGGCTGCACGGAGGTCTGCCGAGTGTTTTGCAAGAAGAGAAAGAAAGTTGTCCAAAACAGCTTGCAATCGAATGTTCATGTGAATAGAAAAGGCAGGAGAGTGGTCAGGTACTGTTTTCTCTCAGTTGGCAAGCTGCGCACACAATCGCAGTGTTGTACAGCTTGTTTCATCACCTTTGCCAAGTTGCCGCTCTCTCCGGCTCCCGGAGACGAAGAAGCTGTTTCTTCGCGCAAAGACGATTCTGCCGCTCACAGTGCTCTGCAGTGTGTGTCTTCTGCCGAAAGAGATCCGGGAGCTGTGCTTAGCTCTGCAGAGCACCGTACCTTCGTCTTTAGCCTCTCTTCTCGTCTACATCTTAGCAAAAAGCTTTTCCACTCTGTCTGGCAAGGAGAAACTGTGCCAGCACAGAAAACATCTCCCATCGTGTTCTAGAGGCTGCACGGAGGTCTGCCGAGTGTTTTGCAAGAAGAGAAAGAAAGTTGTCCAAAACAGCTTGCAATCGAATGTTCATGTGAATAGAAAAGGCAGGAGAGTGGTCAGGTACTGTTTTCTCTCAGTTGGCAAGCTGCGCACACAATCGCAGTGTTGTACAGCTTGTTTCATCACCTTTGCCAAGTTGCCGCTCTCTCCGGCTCCCGGAGACGAAGAAGCTGCTTCTTCGCGCAAAGACGATTCTGCCGCTCACAGTGCTCTGCAGTGTGCGTCTTCTGCCGAAAGAGATCCGGGAGCTGTGCTTAGCTCTGCAGAGCACCGTACCTTCGTCTTTAGCCTCTCTTCTCGTCTACATCTTAGCAAAAAGCTTTTCCACTCTGTCTGGCAAGGAGAAACTGTGCCAGCACAGAAACATCTCCCATCGTGTTCTAGAGGCTGCACGGAGGTCTGCCGAGTGTTTTGCAAGAAGAGAAAGAAAGTTGTCCAAAACAGCTTGCAATCGAATGTTCATGTGAATAGAAAAGGCAGGAGAGTGGTCAGGTACTGTTTTCTCTCAGTTGGCAAGCTGCGCACACAATCGCAGTGTTGTCCAGCTTGTTTCATCACCTTTGCCAAGTTGCCGCTCTCTCCGGCTCCCGGAGACGAAGAAGCTGCTTCTTCGCGCAAAGACGATTCTGCCGCTCACAGTGCTCTGCAGTGTGTGTCTTCTGCCGAAAGAGATCCGGGAGCTGTGCTTAGCTCTGCAGAGCACCGTACCTTCGTCTTTAGCCTCTCTTCTCGTCTACATCTTAGCAAAAAGCTTTTCCACTCTGTCTGGCAAGGAGAAACTGTGCCAGCACAGAAAACATCTCCCATCGTGTTCTAGAGGCTGCACGGAGGTCTGCCGAGTGTTTTGCAAGAAGAGAAAGAAAGTTGTCCAAAACAGCTTGCAATCGAATGTTCATGTGAATAGAAAAGGCAGGAGAGTGGTCAGGTACTGTTTTCTCTCAGTTGGCAAGCTGCGCACACAATCGCAGTGTTGTACAGCTTGTTTCATCACCTTTGCCAAGTTGCCGCTCTCTCCGGCTCCCGGAGACGAAGAAGCTGCTTCTTCGCGCAAAGACGATTCTGCCGCTCACAGTGCTCTGCAGTGTGTGTCTTCTGCCGAAAGAGATCCGGGAGCTGTGCTTAGCTCTGCAGAGCACCGTACCTTCGTCTTTAGCCTCTCTTCTCGTCTACATCTTAGCAAAAAGCATTTCCACTCTGTCTGGCAAGGAGAAACTGTGCCAGCACAGAAAACATCTCCCATCGTGTTCTAGAGGCTGCACGGAGGTCTGCCGAGTGTTTTGCAAGAAGAGAAAGAAAGTTGTCCAAAACAGCTTGCAATCGAATGTTCATGTGAATAGAAAAGGCAGGAGAGTGGTCAGGTACTGTTTTCTCTCAGTTGGCAAGCTGCGCACACAATCGCAGTGTTGTACAGCTTGTTTCATCACCTTTGCCAAGTTGCCGCTCTCTCCGGCTCCCGGAGACGAAGAAGCTGCTTCTTCGCGCAAAGACGATTCTGCCGCTCACAGTGCTCTGCAGTGCGTGTCTTCTGCCGAAAGAGATCCGGGAGCTGTGCTTAGCTCTGCAGAGCACCGTACCTTCGTCTTTAGCCTCTCTTCTCGTCTACATCTTAGCAAAAAGCTTTTCCACTCTGTCTGGCAAGGAGAAACTGTGCCAGCACAGAAAACATCTCCCATCGTGTTCTAGAGGCTGCACGGAGGTCTGCCGAGTGTTTTGCAAGAAGAGAAAGAAAGTTGTCCAAAACAGCTTGCAATCGAATGTTCATGTGAATAGAAAAGGCAGGAGAGTGGTCAGGTACTGTTTTCTCTCAGTTGGCAAGCTGCGCACACAATCGCAGTGTTGTACAGCTTGTTTCATCACCTTTGCCAAGTTGCCGCTCTCTCCGGCTCCCGGAGACGAAGAAGCTGCTTCTTCGCGCAAAGACGATTCTGCCGCTCACAGTGCTCTGCAGTGTGTGTCTTCTGCCGAAAGAGATCCGGGAGCTGTGCTTAGCTCTGCAGAGCACCGTACCTTCGTCTTTAGGCTCTCTTCTCGTCTATATCTTAGCAAAAAGCTTTTCCACTCTGTCTGGCAAGGAGAAACTGTGCCAGCACAGAAAACATCTCCCATCGTGTTCTAGAGGCTGCACGGAGGTCTGCCGAGTGTTTTGCAAGAAGAGAAAGAAAGTTGTCCAAAACAGCTTGCAATCGAATGTTCATGTGAATAGAAAAGGCAGGAGAGTGGTCAGGTACTGTTTTCTCTCAGTTGGCAAGCTGCGCACACAATCGCAGTGTTGTACAGCTTGTTTCATCACCTTTGCCAAGTTGCCGCTCTCTCCGGCTCCCGGAGACGAAGAAGCTGCTTCTTCGCGCAAAGACGATTCTGCCGCTCACAGTGCTCTGCAGTGTGTGTCTTCTGCCGAAAGAGATCCGGGAGCTGTGCTTAGCTCTGCAGAGCACCGTACCTTCGTCTTTAGCCTCTCTTCTCGTCTACATCTTAGCAAAAAGCTTTTCCACTCTGTCTGGCAAGGAGAAACTGTGCCAGCACAGAAAACATCTCCCATCGTGTTCTAGAGGCTGCACGGAGGTCTGCCGAGTGTTTTGCAAGAAGAGAAAGAAAGTTGTCCAAAACAGCTTGCAATCGAATGTTCATGTGAATAGAAAAGGCAGGAGAGTGGTCAGGTACTGTTTTCTCTCAGTTGGCAAGCTGCGCACACAATCGCAGTGTTGTACAGCTTGTTTCATCACCTTTGCCAAGTTGCCGCTCTCTCCGGCTCCCGGAGACGAAGAAGCTGCTTCTTCGCGCAAAGACGATTCTGCCGCTCACAGTGCTCTGCAGTGTGTGTCTTCTGCCGAAAGAGATCCGGGAGCTGTGCTTAGCTCTGCAGAGCACCGTACCTTCGTCTTTAGGCTCTCTTCTCGTCTACATCTTAGCAAAAAGCTTTTCCACTCTGTCTGGCAAGGAGAAACTGTGCCAGCACAGAAAACATCTCCCATCGTGTTCTAGAGGCTGCACGGAGGTCTGCCGAGTGTTTTGCAAGAAGAGAAAGAAAGTTGTCCAAAACAGCTTGCAATCGAATGTTCATGTGAATAGAAAAGGCAGGAGAGTGGTCAGGTACTGTTTTCTCTCAGTTGGCAAGCTGCGCACACAATCGCAGTGTTGTACAGCTTGTTTCATCACCTTTGCCAAGTTGCCGCTCTCTCCGGCTCCCGGAGACGAAGAAGCTGCTTCTTCGCGCAAAGACGATTCTGCCGCTCACAGTGCTCTGCAGTGTGTGTCTTCTGCCGAAAGAGATCCGGGAGCTGTGCTTAGCTCTGCAGAGCACCGTACCTTCGTCTTTAGCCTCTCTTCTCGTCTACATCTTAGCAAAAAGCTTTTCCACTCTGTCTGGCAAGGAGAAACTGTGCCAGCACAGAAAACATCTCCCATCGTGTTCTAGAGGCTGCACGGAGGTCTGCCGAGTGTTTTGCAAGAAGAGAAAGAAAGTTGTCCAAAACAGCTTGCAATCGAATGTTCATGTGAATAGAAAAGGCAGGAGAGTGGTCAGGTACTGTTTTCTCTCAGTTGGCAAGCTGCGCACACAATCGCAGTGTTGTACAGCTTGTTTCATCACCTTTGCCAAGTTGCCGCTCTCTCCGGCTCCCGGAGACGAAGAAGCTGCTTCTTCGCGCAAAGACGATTCTGCAGCTCACAGTGCTCTGCAGTGTGTGTCTTCTGCCGAAAGAGATCCGGGAGCTGTGCTTAGCTCTGCAGAGCACCGTACCTTCGTCTTTAGCCTCTCTTCTCGTCTACATCTTAGCAAAAAGCTTTTCCACTCCATCTGGCAAGGAGAAACTGTGCCAGCACAGAAAACATCTCCCATCGTCTTCTAGAGGCTGCACGGAGGTCTGCCGAGTGTTTTGCAAGAAGAGAAAGAAAGTTGTCCAAAACAGCTTGCAATCGAATGTTCATGTGAATAGAAAAGGCAGGAGAGTGGTCAGGTACTGTTTTCTCTCAGTTGGCAAGCTGCGCACACAATCGCAGTGTTGTACAGCTTGTTTCATCACCTTTGCCAAGTTGCCGCTCTCTCCGGCTCCCGGAGACGAAGAAGCTGCTTCTTCGCGCAAAGACGATTCTGCCGCTCACAGTGCTCTGCAGTGTGTGTCTTCTGCCGAAAGAGATCCGGGAGCTGTGCTTAGCTCTGCAGAGCACCGTACCTTCGTCTTTAGCCTCTCTTCTCGTCTACATCTTAGCAAAAAGCTTTTCCACTCTGTCTGGCAAGGAGAAACTGTGCCAGCACAGAAAACATCTCCCATCGTGTTCTAGAGGCTGCACGGAGGTCTGCCGAGTGTTTTGCAAGAAGAGAAAGAAAGTTGTCCAAAACAGCTTGCAATCGAATGTTCATGTGAATAGAAAAGGCAGGAGAGTGGTCAGGTACTGTTTTCTCTCAGTTGGCAAGCTGCGCACACAATCGCAGTGTTGTCCAGCTTGTTTCATCACCTTTGCCAAGTTGCCGCTCTCTCCGGCTCCCGGAGACGAAGAAGCTGCTTCTTCGCGCAAAGACGATTCTGCCGCTCACAGTGCTCTGCAGTGTGTGTCTTCTGCCGAAAGAGATCCGGGAGCTGTGCTTAGCTCTGCAGAGCACCGTACCTTCGTCTTTAGCCTCTCTTCTCGTCTACATCTTAGCAAAAAGCTTTTCCACTCTGTCTGGCAAGGAGAAACTGTGCCAGCACAGAAAACATCTCCCATCGTGTTCTAGAGGCTGCACGGAGGTCTGCCGAGTGTTTTGCAAGAAGAGAAAGAAAGTTGTCCAAAACAGCTTGCAATCGAATGTTCATGTGAATAGAAAAGGCAGGAGAGTGGTCAGGTACTGTTTTCTCTCAGTTGGCAAGCTGCGCACACAATCGCAGTGTTGTACAGCTTGTTTCATCACCTTGGCCAAGTTGCCGCTCTCTCCGGCTCCCGGAGACGAAGAAGCTGCTTCTTCGCGCAAAGACGATTCTGCCGCTCACAGTGCTCTGCAGTGTGTGTCTTCTGCCGAAAGAGATCCGGGAGCTGTGCTTAGCTCTGCAGAGCACCGTACCTTCGTCTTTAGCCTCTCTTCTCGTCTACATCTTAGCAAAAAGCTTTTCCACTCTGTCTGGCAAGGAGAAACTGTGCCAGCACAGAAAACATCTCCCATCGTGTTCTAGAGGCTGCACGGAGGTCTGCCGAGTGTTTTGCAAGAAGAGAAAGAAAGTTGTCCAAAACAGCTTGCAATCGAATGTTCATGTGAATAGAAAAGGCAGGAGAGTGGTCAGGTACTGTTTTCTCTCAGTTGGCAAGCTGCGCACACAATCGCAGTGTTGTACAGCTTGTTTCATCACCTTTGCCAAGTTGCCGCTCTCTCCGGCTCCCGGAGACGAAGAAGCTGCTTCTTCGCGCAAAGACGATTCTGCCGCTCACAGTGCTCTGCAGTGTGTGTCTTCTGCCGAAAGAGATCCGGGAGCTGTGCTTAGCTCTGCAGAGCACCGTACCTTCGTCTTTAGCCTCTCTTCTCGTCTATATCTTAGCAAAAAGCTTTTCCACTCTGTCTGGCAAGGAGAAACTGTGCCAGCACAGAAAACATCTCCCATCGTGTTCTAGAGGCTGCACGGAGGTCTGCCGAGTGTTTTGCAAGAAGAGAAAGAAAGTTGTCCAAAACAGCTTGCAATCGAATGTTCATGTGAATAGAAAAGGCAGGAGAGTGGTCAGGTACTGTTTTCTCTCAGTTGGCAAGCTGCGCACACAATGGCAGTGTTGTACAGCTTGTTTCATCACCTTTGCCAAGTTGCCGCTCTCTCCGGCTCCCGGAGACGAAGAAGCTGCTTCTTCGCGCAAAGACGATTCTGCCGCTCACAGTGCTCTGCAGTGTGTGTCTTCTGCCGAAAGAGATCCGGGAGCTGTGCTTAGCTCTGCAGAGCACCGTACCTTCGTCTTTAGCCTCTCTTCTCGTCTACATCTTAGCAAAAAGCTTTTCCACTCTGTCTGGCAAGGAGAAACTGTGCCAGCACAGAAAACATCTCCCATCGTGTTCTAGAGGCTGCACGGAGGTCTGCCGAGTGTTTTGCAAGAAGAGAAAGAAAGTTGTCCAAAACAGCTTGCAATCGAATGTTCATGTGAATAGAAAAGGCAGGAGAGTGGTCAGGTACTGTTTTCTCTCAGTTGGCAAGCTGCGCACACAATCGCAGTGTTGTACAGCTTGTTTCATCACCTTTGCCAAGTTGCCGCTCTCTCCGGCTCCCGGAGACGAAGAAGCTGCTTCTTCGCGCAAAGACGATTCTGCCGCTCACAGTGCTCTGCAGTGTGTGTCTTCTGCCGAAAGAGATCCGGGAGCTGTGCTTAGCTCTGCAGAGCACCGTACCTTCGTCTTTAGCCTCTCTTCTCGTCTACATCTTAGCAAAAAGCTTTTCCACTCTGTCTGGCAAGGAGAAACTGTGCCAGCACAGAAAACATCTCCCATCGTGTTCTAGAGGCTGCACGGAGGTCTGCCGAGTGTTTTGCAAGAAGAGAAAGAAAGTTGTCCAAAACAGCTTGCAATCGAATGTTCATGTGAATAGAAAAGGCAGGAGAGTGGTCAGGTACTGTTTTCTCTCAGTTGGCAAGCTGCGCACACAATCGCAGTGTTGTACAGCTTGTTTCATCACCTTTGCCAAGTTGCCGCTCTCTCCGGCTCCCGGAGACGAAGAAGCTGCTTCTTCGCGCAAAGACGATTCTGCCGCTCACAGTGCTCTGCAGTGTGTGTCTTCTGCCGAAAGAGATCCGGGAGCTGTGCTTAGCTCTGCAGAGCACCGTACCTTCGTCTTTAGCCTCTCTTCTCGTCTACATCTTAGCAAAAAGCTTTTCCACTCTGTCTGGCAAGGAGAAACTGTGCCAGCACAGAAAACATCTCCCATCGTGTTCTAGAGGCTGCACGGACGTCTGCCGAGTGTTTTGCAAGAAGAGAAAGAAAGTTGTCCAAAACAGCTTGCAATCGAATGTTCATGTGAATAGAAAAGGCAGGAGAGTGGTCAGGTACTGTTTTCTCTCAGTTGGCAAGCTGCGCACACAATCGCAGTGTTGTACAGCTTGTTTCATCACCTTTGCCAAGTTGCCGCTCTCTCCGGCTCCCGGAGACGAAGAAGCTGCTTCTTCGCGCAAAGACGATTCTGCCGCTCACAGTGCTCTGCAGTGCGTGTCTTCTGCCGAAAGAGATCCGGGAGCTGTGCTTAGCTCTGCAGAGCACCGTACCTTCGTCTTTAGGCTCTCTTCTCGTCTACATCTTAGCAAAAAGCTTTTCCACTCTGTCTGGCAAGGAGAAACTGTGCCAGCACAGAAAACATCTCCCATCGTGTTCTAGAGGCTGCACGGAGGTCTGCCGAGTGTTTTGCAAGAAGAGAAAGAAAGTTGTCCAAAACAGCTTGCAATCGAATGTTCATGTGAATAGAAAAGGCAGGAGAGTGGTCAGGTACTGTTTTCTCTCAGTTGGCAAGCTGCGCACACAATCGCAGTGTTGTACAGCTTGTTTCATCACCTTTGCCAAGTTGCCGCTCTCTCCGGCTCCCGGAGACGAAGAAGCTGCTTCTTCGCGCAAAGACGATTCTGCCGCTCACAGTGCTCTGCAGTGTGTGTCTTCTGCCGAAAGAGATCCGGGAGCTGTGCTTAGCTCTGCAGAGCACCGTACCTTCGTCTTTAGGCTCTCTTCTCGTCTACATCTTAGCAAAAAGCTTTTCCACTCTGTCTGGCAAGGAGAAACTGTGCCAGCACAGAAAACATCTCCCATCGTGTTCTAGAGGCTGCACGGAGCTCTGCCGAGTGTTTTGCAAGAAGAGAAAGAAAGTTGTCCAAAACAGCTTGCAATCGAATGTTCATGTGAATAGAAAAGGCAGGAGAGTGGTCAGGTACTGTTTTCTCTCAGTTGGCAAGCTGCGCACACAATCGCAGTGTTGTACAGCTTGTTTCATCACCTTGGCCAAGTTGCCGCTCTCTCCGGCTCCCGGAGACGAAGAAGCTGCTTCTTCGCGCAAAGACGATTCTGCCGCTCACAGTGCTCTGCAGTGTGTGTCTTCTGCCGAAAGAGATCCGGGAGCTGTGCTTAGCTCTGCAGAGCACCGTACCTTCGTCTTTAGGCTCTCTTCTCGTCTACATCTTAGCAAAAAGCTTTTCCACTCTGTCTGGCAAGGAGAAACTGTGCCAGCACAGAAAACATCTCCCATCGTGTTCTAGAGGCTGCACGGAGGTCTGCCGAGTGTTTTGCAAGAAGAGAAAGAAAGTTGTCCAAAACAGCTTGCAATCGAATGTTCATGTGAATAGAAAAGGCAGGAGAGTGGTCAGGTACTGTTTTCTCTCACTTGGCAAGCTGCGCACACAATCGCAGTGTTGTACAGCTTGTTTCATCACCTTTGCCAAGTTGCCGCTCTCTCCGGCTCCCGGAGACGAAGAAGCTGCTTCTTCGCGCAAAGACGATTCTGCAGCTCACAGTGCTCTGCGGTGTGCGCCTTCTGCCGAAAGAGGTCCGGGAGCGGTGCTTAGCACTGCAGAGCACCGTACCTTCGTCTTTAGCCTCTCTTCTCGTCTACATCTTAGCAAAAAGCTTTTCCACTCTGTCTGGCAAGGAGAAACTGTGCCAGCACAGAAAACATCTCCCATCGTGTTCTAGAGGCTGCACGGAGGTCTGCCGAGTGTTTTGCAAGAAGAGAAAGAAAGTTGTCCAAAACAGCTTGCAATCGAATGTTCATGTGAATAGAAAAGGCAGGAGAGTGGTCAGGTACTGTTTTCTCTCAGTTGGCAAGCTGCGCACACAATCGCAGTGTTGTACAGCTTGTTTCATCACCTTTGCCAAGTTGCCGCTCTCTCCGGCTCCCGGAGACGAAGAAGCTGCTTCTTCGCGCAAAGACGATTCTGCCGCTCACAGTGCTCTGCAGTGTGTGTCTTCTGCCGAAAGAGATCCGGGAGCTGTGCTTAGCTCTGCAGAGCACCGTACCTTCGTCTTTAGCCTCTCTTCTCGTCTACATCTTAGCAAAAAGCTTTTCCACTCTGTCTGGCAAGGAGAAACTGTGCCAGCACAGAAAACATCTCCCATCGTGTTCTAGAGGCTGCACGGAGCTCTGCCGAGTGTTTTGCAAGAAGAGAAAGAAAGTTGTCCAAAACAGCTTGCAATCGAATGTTCATGTGAATAGAAAAGGCAGGAGAGTGGTCAGGTACTGTTTTCTCTCAGTTGGCAAGCTGCGCACACAATCGCAGTGTTGTACAGCTTGTTTCATCACCTTTGCCAAGTTGCCGCTCTCTCCGGCTCCCGGAGACGAAGAAGCTGCTTCTTCGCGCAAAGACGATTCTGCCGCTCACAGTGCTCTGCAGTGTGTGTCTTCTGCCGAAAGAGATCCGGGAGCTGTGCTTAGCTCTGCAGAGCACCGTACCTTCGTCTTTAGCCTCTCTTCTCGTCTACATCTTAGCAAAAAGCTTTTCCACTCTGTCTGGCAAGGAGAAACTGTGCCAGCACAGAAAACATCTCCCATCGTGTTCTAGAGGCTGCACGGAGGTCTGCCGAGTGTTTTGCAAGAAGAGAAAGAAAGTTGTCCAAAACAGCTTGCAATCGAATGTTCATGTGAATAGAAAAGGCAGGAGAGTGGTCAGGTACTGTTTTCTCTCACTTGGCAAGCTGCGCACACAATCGCAGTGTTGTACAGCTTGTTTCATCACCTTTGCCAAGTTGCCGCTCTCTCCGGCTCCCGGAGACGAAGAAGCTGCTTCTTCGCGCAAAGACGATTCTGCCGCTCACAGTGCTCTGCAGTGTGTGTCTTCTGCCGAAAGAGATCCGGGAGCTGTGCTTAGCTCTCCAGAGCACCGTACCTTCGTCTTTAGCCTCTCTTCTCGTCTACATCTTAGCAAAAAGCTTTTCCACTCTGTCTGGCAAGGAGAAACTGTGCCAGCACAGAAAACATCTCCCATCGTGTTCTAGAGGCTGCACGGAGATCTGCCGAGTGTTTTGCAAGAAGAGAAAGAAAGTTGTCCAAAACAGCTTGCAATCGAATGTTCATGTGAATAGAAAAGGCAGGAGAGCGGTCAGGTACTGTTTTCTCTCAGTTGGCAAGCTGCGCACACAATCGCAGTGTTGTACAGCTTGTTTCATCACCTTTGCCAAGTTGCCGCTCTCTCCGGCTCCCGGAGACGAAGAAGCTGCTTCTTCGCGCAAAGACGATTCTGCCGCTCACAGTGCTCTGCAGTGTGTGTCTTCTGCCGAAAGAGGTCCGGGAGCTGTGCTTAGCTCTGCAGAGCACCGTACCTTCGTCTTTAGCCTCTCTTCTCGTCTACATCTTAGCAAAAAGCTTTTCCACTCTGTCTGGCAAGGAGAAACTGTGCCAGCACAGAAAACATCTCCCATCGTGTTCTAGAGGCTGCACGGAGGTCTGCCGAGTGTTTTGCAAGAAGAGAAAGAAAGTTGTCCAAAACAGCTTGCAATCGAATGTTCATGTGAATAGAAAAGGCAGGAGAGTGGTCAGGTACTGTTTTCTCTCAGTTGGCAAGCTGCGCACACAATCGCAGTGTTGTACAGCTTGTTTCATCACCTTTGCCAAGTTGCCGCTCTCTCCGGCTCCCGGAGACGAAGAAGCTGCTTCTTCGCGCAAAGACGATTCTGCCGCTCACAGTGCTCTGCAGAGTGTGTCTTCTGCCGAAAGAGATCCGGGAGCTGTGCTTAGCTCTGCAGAGCACCGTACCTTCGTCTTTAGGCTCTCTTCTCGTCTACATCTTAGCAAAAAGCTTTTCCACTCTGTCTGGCAAGGAGAAACTGTGCCAGCACAGAAAACATCTCCCATCGTGTTCTAGAGGCTGCACGGAGGTCTGCCGAGTGTTTTGCAAGAAGAGAAAGAAAGTTGTCCAAAACAGCTTGCAATCGAATGTTCATGTGAATAGAAAAGGCAGGAGAGTGGTCAGGTACTGTTTTCTCTCAGTTGGCAAGCTGCGCACACAATCGCAGTGTTGTACAGCTTGTTTCATCACCTTTGCCAAGTTGCCGCTCTCTCCGGCTCCCGGAGACGAAGAAGCTGCTTCTTCGCGCAAAGACGATTCTGCCGCTCACAGTGCTCTGCAGTGTGTGTCTTCTGCCGAAAGAGATCCGGGAGCTGTGCGTAGCTCTGCAGAGCACCGTACCTTCGTCTTTAGGCTCTCTTCTCGTCTACATCTTAGCAAAAAGCTTTTCCACTCTGTCTGGCAAGGAGAAACTGTGCCAGCACAGAAAACATCTCCCATCGTGTTCTAGAGGCTGCACGGAGGTCTGCCGAGTGTTTTGCAAGAAGAGAAAGAAAGTTGTCCAAAACAGCTTGCAATCGAATGTTCATGTGAATAGAAAAGGCAGGAGAGTGGTCAGGTACTGTTTTCTCTCAGTTGGCAAGCTGCGCACACAATCGCAGTGTTGTACAGCTTGTTTCATCACCTTTGCCAAGTTGCCGCTCTCTCCGGCTCCCGGAGACGAAGAAGCTGCTTCTTCGCGCAAAGACGATTCTGCCGCTCACAGTGCTCTGCAGTGTGTGTCTTCTGCCGAAAGAGATCCGGGAGCTGTGCTTAGCTCTGCAGAGCACCGTACCTTCGTCTTTAGCCTCTCTTCTCGTCTACATCTTAGCAAAAAGCTTTTCCACTCTGTCTGGCAAGGAGAAACTGTGCCAGCACAGAAAACATCTCCCATCGTGTTCTAGAGGCTGCACGGAGGTCTGCCGAGTGTTTTGCAAGAAGAGAAAGAAAGTTGTCCAAAACAGCTTGCAATCGAATGTTCATGTGAATAGAAAAGGCAGGAGAGCGGTCAGGTACTGTTTTCTCTCAGTTGGCAAGCTGCGCACACAATCGCAGTGTTGTACAGCTTGTTTCATCACCTTTGCCAAGTTGCCGCTCTCTCCGGCTCCCGGAGACGAAGAAGCTGCTTCTTCGCGCAAAGACGATTCTGCCGCTCACAGTGCTCTGCAGTGTGTGTCTTCTGCCGAAAGAGATCCGGGAGCTGTGCTTAGCTCTGCAGAGCACCGTACCTTCGTCTTTAGCCTCTCTTCTCGTCTACATCTTAGCAAAAAGCTTTTCCACTCTGTCTGGCAAGGAGAAACTGTGCCAGCACAGAAAACATCTCCCATCGTGTTCTAGAGGCTGCACGGAGGTCTGCCGAGTGTTTTGCAAGAAGAGAAAGAAAGTTGTCCAAAACAGCTTGCAATCGAATGTTCATGTGAATAGAAAAGGCAGGAGAGTGGTCAGGTACTGTTTTCTCTCAGTTGGCAAGCTGCGCACACAATCGCAGTGTTGTACAGCTTGTTTCATCACCTTTGCCAAGTTGCCGCTCTCTCCGGCTCCCGGAGACGAAGAAGCTGCTTCTTCGCGCAAAGACGATTCTGCCGCTCACAGTGCTCTGCAGTGTGTGTCTTCTGCCGAAAGAGATCCGGGAGCTGTGCTTAGCTCTGCAGAGCACCGTACCTTCGTCTTTAGCCTCTCTTCTCGTCTACATCTTAGCAAAAAGCTTTTCCACTCTGTCTGGCAAGGAGAAACTGTGCCAGCACAGAAAACATCTCCCATCGTGTTCTAGAGGCTGCACGGAGGTCTGCCGAGTGTTTTGCAAGAAGAGAAAGAAAGTTGTCCAAAACAGCTTGCAATCGAATGTTCATGTGAATAGAAAAGGCAGGAGAGTGGTCAGGTACTGTTTTCTCTCACTTGGCAAGCTGCGCACACAATCGCAGTGGTGTACAGCTTGTTTCATCACCTTTGCCAAGTTGCCGCTCTCTCCGGCTCCCGGAGACGAAGAAGCTGCTTCTTCGCGCAAAGACGATTCTGCCGCTCACACTGCTCTGCAGTGTGTGTCTTCTGCCGAAAGAGATCCGGGAGCTGTGCTTAGCTCTGCAGAGCACCGTACCTTCGTCTTTAGCCTCTCTTCTCGTCTACATCTTAGCAAAAAGCTTTTCCACTCTGTCTGGCAAGGAGAAACTGTGCCAGCACAGAAAACATCTCCCATCGTGTTCTAGAGGCTGCACGGAGGTCTGCCGAGTGTTTTGCAAGAAGAGAAAGAAAGTTGTCCAAAACAGCTTGCAATCGAATGTTCATGTGAATAGAAAAGGCAGGAGAGTGGTCAGGTACTGTTTTCTCTCAGTTGGCAAGCTGCGCACACAATCGCAGTGTTGTACAGCTTGTTTCATCACCTTTGCCAAGTTGCCGCTCTCTCCGGCTCCCGGAGACGAAGAAGCTGCTTCTTCGCGCAAAGACGATTCTGCCGCTCACAGTGCTCTGCAGTGTGTGTCTTCTGCCGAAAGAGATCCGGGAGCTGTGCTTAGCTCTGCAGAGCACCGTACCTTCGTCTTTAGCCTCTCTTCTCGTCTACATCTTAGCAAAAAGCTTTTCCACTCTGTCTGGCAAGGAGAAACTGTGCCAGCACAGAAAACATCTCCCATCGTGTTCTAGAGGCTGCACGGAGGTCTGCCGAGTGTTTTGCAAGAAGAGAAAGAAAGTTGTCCAAAACAGCTTGCAATCGAATGTTCATGTGAATAGAAAAGGCAGGAGAGTGGTCAGGTACTGTTTTCTCTCAGTTGGCAAGCTGCGCACACAATCGCAGTGTTGTACAGCTTGTTTCATCACCTTTGCCAAGTTGCCGCTCTCTCCGGCTCCCGGAGACGAAGAAGCTGCTTCTTCGCGCAAAGACGATTCTGCCGCTCACAGTGCTCTGCAGTGTGTGTCTTCTGCCGAAAGAGATCCGGGAGCTGTGCTTAGCTCTGCAGAGCACCGTACCTTCGTCTTTAGCCTCTCTTCTCGTCTACATCTTAGCAAAAAGCTTTTCCACTCTGTCTGGCAAGGAGAAACTGTGCCAGCACAGAAAACATCTCCCATCGTGTTCTAGAGGCTGCACGGAGGTCTGCCGAGTGTTTTGCAAGAAGAGAAAGAAAGTTGTCCAAAACAGCTTGCAATCGAATGTTCATGTGAATAGAAAAGGCAGGAGAGTGGTCAGGTACTGTTTTCTCTCAGTTGGCAAGCTGCGCACACAATCGCAGTGTTGTACAGCTTGTTTCATCACCTTTGCCAAGTTGCCGCTCTCTCCGGCTCCCGGAGACGAAGAAGCTGCTTCTTCGCGCAAAGACGATTCTGCAGCTCACAGTGCTCTGCAGTGTGTGTCTTCTGCCGAAAGAGATCCGGGAGCTGTGCTTAGCTCTGCAGAGCACCGTACCTTCGTCTTTAGCCTCTCTTCTCGTCTACATCTTAGCAAAAAGCTTTTCCACTCTGTCTGGCAAGGAGAAACTGTGCCAGCACAGAAAACATCTCCCATCGTGTTCTAGAGGCTGCACGGAGGTCTGCCGAGTGTTTTGCAAGAAGAGAAAGAAAGTTGTCCAAAACAGCTTGCAATCGAATGTTCATGTGAATAGAAAAGGCAGGAGAGTGGTCAGGTACTGTTTTCTCTCAGTTGGCAAGCTGCGCACACAATCGCAGTGTTGTACAGCTTGTTTCATCACCTTTGCCAAGTTGCCGCTCTCTCCGGCTCCCGGAGACGAAGAAGCTGCTTCTTCGCGCAAAGACGATTCTGCCGCTCACAGTGCTCTGCAGTGTGTGTCTTCTGCCGAAAGAGATCCGGGAGCTGTGCTTAGCTCTGCAGAGCACCGTACCTTCGTCTTTAGCCTCTCTTCTCGTCTACATCTTAGCAAAAAGCTTTTCCACTCTGTCTGGCAAGGAGAAACTGTGCCAGCACAGAAAACATCTCCCATCGTGTTCTAGAGGCTGCACGGAGGTCTGCCGAGTGTTTTGCAAGAAGAGAAAGAAAGTTGTCCAAAACAGCTTGCAATCGAATGTTCATGTGAATAGAAAAGGCAGGAGAGTGGTCAGGTACTGTTTTCTCTCAGTTGGCAAGCTGCGCACACAATCGCAGTGTTGTACAGCTTGTTTCATCACCTTTGCCAAGTTGCCGCTCTCTCCGGCTCCCGGAGACGAAGAAGCTGCTTCTTCGCGCAAAGACGATTCTGCCGCTCACAGTGCTCTGCAGTGTGTGTCTTCTGCCGAAAGAGATCCGGGAGCTGTGCTTAGCTCTGCAGAGCACCGTACCTTCGTCTTTAGCCTCTCTTCTCGTCTACATCTTAGCAAAAAGCTTTTCCACTCTGTCTGGCAAGGAGAAACTGTGCCAGCACAGAAAACATCTCCCATCGTGTTCTAGAGGCTGCACGGAGGTCTGCCGAGTGTTTTGCAAGAAGAGAAAGAAAGTTGTCCAAAACAGCTTGCAATCGAATGTTCATGTGAATAGAAAAGGCAGGAGAGTGGTCAGGTACTGTTTTCTCTCAGTTGGCAAGCTGCGCACACAATCGCAGTGTTGTACAGCTTGTTTCATCACCTTTGCCAAGTTGCCGCTCTCTCCGGCTCCCGGAGACGAAGAAGCTGCTTCTTCGCGCAAAGACGATTCTGCCGCTCACAGTGCTCTGCAGTGTGTGTCTTCTGCCGAAAGAGATCCGGGAGCTGTGCTTAGCTCTGCAGAGCACCGTACCTTCGTCTTTAGCCTCTCTTCTCGTCTACATCTTAGCAAAAAGCTTTTCCACTCTGTCTGGCAAGGAGAAACTGTGCCAGCACAGAAAACATCTCCCATCGTGTTCTAGAGGCTGCACGGAGGTCTGCCGAGTGTTTTGCAAGAAGAGAAAGAAAGTTGTCCAAAACAGCTTGCAATCGAATGTTCATGTGAATAGAAAAGGCAGGAGAGTGGTCAGGTACTGTTTTCTCTCAGTTGGCAAGCTGCGCACACAATCGCAGTGTTGTACAGCTTGTTTCATCACCTTTGCCAAGTTGCCGCTCTCTCCGGCTCCCGGAGACGAAGAAGCTGCTTCTTCGCGCAAAGACGATTCTGCCGCTCACAGTGCTCTGCAGTGTGTGTCTTCTGCCGAAAGAGATCCGGGAGCTGTGCTTAGCTCTGCAGAGCACCGTACCTTCGTCTTTAGCCTCTCTTCTCGTCTACATCTTAGCAAAAAGCTTTTCCACTCTGTCTGGCAAGGAGAAACTGTGCCAGCACAGAAAACATCTCCCATCGTGTTCTAGAGGCTGCACGGAGGTCTGCCGAGTGTTTTGCAAGAAGAGAAAGAAAGTTGTCCAAAACAGCTTGCAATCGAATGTTCATGTGAATAGAAAAGGCAGGAGAGTGGTCAGGTACTGTTTTCTCTCAGTTGGCAAGCTGCGCACACAATCGCAGTGTTGTACAGCTTGTTTCATCACCTTTGCCAAGTTGCCGCTCTCTCCGGCTCCCGGAGACGAAGAAGCTGCTTCTTCGCGCAAAGACGATTCTGCCGCTCACAGTGCTCTGCAGTGTGTGTCTTCTGCCGAAAGAGATCCGGGAGCTGTGCTTAGCTCTGCAGAGCACCGTACCTTCGTCTTTAGGCTCTCTTCTCGTCTACATCTTAGCAAAAAGCTTTTCCACTCTGTCTGGAAAGGAGAAACTGTGCCAGCACAGAAAACATCTCCCATCGTGTTCTAGAGGCTGCACGGAGGTCTGCCGAGTGTTTTGCAAGAAGAGAAAGAAAGTTGTCCAAAACAGCTTGCAATCGAATGTTCATGTGAATAGAAAAGGCAGGAGAGTGGTCAGGTACTGTTTTCTCTCAGTTGGCAAGCTGCGCACACAATCGCAGTGTTGTACAGCTTGTTTCATCACCTTTGCCAAGTTGCCGCTCTCTCCGGCTCCCGGAGACGAAGAAGCTGCTTCTTCGCGCAAAGACGATTCTGCAGCTCACAGTGCTCTGCGGTGTGCACCTTCTGCCGAAAGAGGTGCGGGAGCGGGGCTTAGCACTGCAGAGCACCGAACCTTCGTCTTTAGCCTCTCTTCTCGTCTACATCTTAGCAAAAAGCTTTTCCACTCTGTCTGGCAAGGAGAAACTGTGCCAGCACAGAAAACATCTCCCATCGTGTTCTAGAGGCTGCACGGAGGTCTGCCGAGTGTTTTGCAAGAAGAGAAAGAAAGTTGTCCAAAACAGCTTGCAATCGAATGTTCATGTGAATAGAAAAGGCAGGAGAGTGGTCAGGTACTGTTTTCTCTCAGTTGGCAAGCTGCGCACACAATGGCAGTGTTGTACAGCTTGTTTCATCACCTTTGCCAAGTTGCCGCTCTCTCCGGCTCCCGGAGACGAAGAAGCTGCTTCTTCGCGCAAAGACGATTCTGCCGCTCACAGTGCTCTGCAGTGTGTGTCTTCTGCCGAAAGAGATCCGGGAGCTGTGCTTAGCTCTGCAGAGCACCGTACCTTCGTCTTTAGCCTCTCTTCTCGTCTACATCTTAGCAAAAAGCTTTTCCACTCTGTCTGGCAAGGAGAAACTGTGCCAGCACAGAAAACATCTCCCATCGTGTTCTAGAGGCTGCACGGAGGTCTGCCGAGTGTTTTGCAAGAAGAGAAAGAAAGTTGTCCAAAACAGCTTGCAATCGAATGTTCATGTGAATAGAAAAGGCAGGAGAGTGGTCAGGTACTGTTTTCTCTCACTTGGCAAGCTGCGCACACAATCGCAGTGGTGTACAGCTTGTTTCATCACCTTTGCCAAGTTGCCGCTCTCTCCGGCTCCCGGAGACGAAGAAGCGGCTTCTTCGCGCAAAGACGATTCTGCCGCTCACAGTGCTCTGCAGTGTGTGTCTTCTGCCGAAAGAGATCCGGGAGCTGTGCGTAGCTCTGCAGAGCACCGTACCTTCGTCTTTAGCCTCTCTTCTCGTCTACATCTTAGCAAAAAGCTTTTCCACTCTGTCTGGCAAGGAGAAACTGTGCCAGCACAGAAAACATCTCCCATCGTGTTCTAGAGGCTGCACGGAGGTCTGCCGAGTGTTTTGCAAGAAGAGAAAGAAAGTTGTCCAAAACAGCTTGCAATCGAATGTTCATGTGAATAGAAAAGGCAGGAGAGTGGTCAGGTACTGTTTTCTCTCAGTTGGCAAGCTGCGCACACAATCGCAGTGTTGTACAGCTTGTTTCATCACCTTTGCCAAGTTGCCGCTCTCTCCGGCTCCCGGAGACGAAGAAGCTGCTTCTTCGCGCAAAGACGATTCTGCCGCTCACAGTGCTCTGCAGTGTGTGTCTTCTGCCGAAAGAGATCCGGGAGCTGTGCTTAGCTCTGCAGAGCACCGTACCTTCGTCTTTAGCCTCTCTTCTCGTCTACATCTTAGCAAAAAGCTTTTCCACTCTGTCTGGCAAGGAGAAACTGTGCCAGCACAGAAAACATCTCCCATCGTGTTCTAGAGGCTGCACGGAGGTCTGCCGAGTGTTTTGCAAGAAGAGAAAGAAAGTTGTCCAAAACAGCTTGCAATCGAATGTTCATGTGAATAGAAAAGGCAGGAGAGTGGTCAGGTACTGTTTTCTCTCAGTTGGCAAGCTGCGCACACAATCGCAGTGTTGTACAGCTTGTTTCATCACCTTTGCCAAGTTGCCGCTCTCTCCGGCTCCCGGAGACGAAGAAGCTGCTTCTTCGCGCAAAGACGATTCTGCCGCTCACAGTGCTCTGCAGTGTGTGTCTTCTGCCGAAAGAGATCCGGGAGCTGTGCTTAGCTCTCCAGAGCACCGTACCTTCGTCTTTAGCCTCTCTTCTCGTCTACATCTTAGCAAAAAGCTTTTCCACTCTGTCTGGCAAGGAGAAACTGTGCCAGCACAGAAAACATCTCCCATCGTGTTCTAGAGGCTGCACGGAGATCTGCCGAGTGTTTTGCAAGAAGAGAAAGAAAGTTGTCCAAAACAGCTTGCAATCGAATGTTCATGTGAATAGAAAAGGCAGGAGAGTGGTCAGGTACTGTTTTCTCTCAGTTGGCAAGCTGCGCACACAATCGCAGTGTTGTACAGCTTGTTTCATCACCTTTGCCAAGTTGCCGCTCTCTCCGGCTCCCGGAGACGAAGAAGCTGCTTCTTCGCGCAAAGACGATTCTGCCGCTCACAGTGCTCTGCAGTGTGTGTCTTCTGCCGAAAGAGATCCGGGAGCTGTGCTTAGCTCTGCAGAGCACCGTACCTTCGTCTTTAGGCTCTCTTCTCGTCTACATCTTAGCAAAAAGCTTTTCCACTCTGTCTGGCAAGGAGAAACTGTGCCAGCACAGAAAACATCTCCCATCGTGTTCTAGAGGCTGCACGGAGGTCTGCCGAGTGTTTTGCAAGAAGAGAAAGAAAGTTGTCCAAAACAGCTTGCAATCGAATGTTCATGTGAATAGAAAAGGCAGGAGAGCGGTCAGGTACTGTTTTCTCTCAGTTGGCAAGCTGCGCACACAATCGCAGTGTTGTACAGCTTGTTTCATCACCTTTGCCAAGTTGCCGCTCTCTCCGGCTCCCGGAGACGAAGAAGCTGCTTCTTCGCGCAAAGACGATTCTGCCGCTCACAGTGCTCTGCAGTGTGTGTCTTCTGCCGAAAGAGATCCGGGAGCGGTGCTTAGCTCTGCATAGCACCGTACCTTCGTCTTTAGGCTCTCTTCTCGTCTACATCTTAGCAAAAAGCTTTTCCACTCTGTCTGGCAAGGAGAAACTGTGCCAGCACAGAAAACATCTCCCATCGTGTTCTAGAGGCTGCACGGAGGTCTGCCGAGTGTTTTGCAAGAAGAGAAAGAAAGTTGTCCAAAACAGCTTGCAATCGAATGTTCATGTGAATAGAAAAGGCAGGAGAGTGGTCAGGTACTGTTTTCTCTCAGTTGGCAAGCTGCGCACACAATCGCAGTGTTGTACAGCTTGTTTCATCACCTTTGCCAAGTTGCCGCTCTCTCCGGCTCCCGGAGACGAAGAAGCTGCTTCTTCGCGCAAAGACGATTCTGCCGCTCACAGTGCTCTGCAGTGTGTGTCTTCTGCCGAAAGAGATCCGGGAGCTGTGCTTAGCTCTGCAGAGCACCGTACCTTCGTCTTTAGGCTCTCTTCTCGTCTACATCTTAGCAAAAAGCTTTTCCACTCTGTCTGGCAAGGAGAAACTGTGCCAGCACAGAAAACATCTCCCATCGTGTTCTAGAGGCTGCACGGAGGTCTGCCGAGTGTTTTGCAAGAAGAGAAAGAAAGTTGTCCAAAACAGCTTGCAATCGAATGTTCATGTGAATAGAAAAGGCAGGAGAGCGGTCAGGTACTGTTTTCTCTCAGTTGGCAAGCTGCGCACACAATCGCAGTGTTGTACAGCTTGTTTCATCACCTTTGCCAAGTTGCCGCTCTCTCCGGCTCCCGGAGACGAAGAAGCTGCTTCTTCGCGCAAAGACGATTCTGCCGCTCACAGTGCTCTGCAGTGTGTGTCTTCTGCCGAAAGAGATCCGGGAGCGGTGCTTAGCTCTGCAGAGCACCGTACCTTCGTCTTTAGGCTCTCTTCTCGTCTACATCTTAGCAAAAAGCTTTTCCACTCTGTCTGGCAAGGAGAAACTGTGCCAGCACAGAAAACATCTCCCATCGTGTTCTAGAGGCTGCACGGAGGTCTGCCGAGTGTTTTGCAAGAAGAGAAAGAAAGTTGTCCAAAACAGCTTGCAATCGAATGTTCATGTGAATAGAAAAGGCAGGAGAGTGCTCAGGTACTGTTTTCTCTCAGTTGGCAAGCTGCGCACACAATCGCAGTGTTGTACAGCTTGTTTCATCACCTTTGCCAAGTTGCCGCTCTCTCCGGCTCCCGGAGACGAAGAAGCTGCTTCTTCGCGCAAAGACGATTCTGCCGCTCACAGTGCTCTGCAGTGTGTGTCTTCTGCCGAAAGAGATCCGGGAGCTGTGCTTAGCTCTGCAGAGCACCGTACCTTCGTCTTTAGGCTCTCTTCTCGTCTACATCTTAGCAAAAAGCTTTTCCACTCTGTCTGGCAAGGAGAAACTGTGCCAGCACAGAAAACATCTCCCATCGTGTTCTAGAGGCTGCACGGAGGTCTGCCGAGTGTTTTGCAAGAAGAGAAAGAAAGTTGTCCAAAACAGCTTGCAATCGAATGTTCATGTGAATAGAAAAGGCAGGAGAGTGGTCAGGTACTGTTTTCTCTCAGTTGGCAAGCTGCGCACACAATCGCAGTGTTGTACAGCTTGTTTCATCACCTTTGCGAAGTTGCCGCTCTCTCCGGCTCCCGGAGACGAAGAAGCTGCTTCTTCGCGCAAAGACGATTCTGCCGCTCACAGTGCTCTGCGGTGTGTGTCTTCTGCCGAAAGAGATCCGGGAGCTGTGCTTAGCTCTGCAGAGCACCGTACCTTCGTCTTTAGCCTCTCTTCTCGTCTACATCTTAGCAAAAAGCTTTTCCACTCTGTCTGGCAAGGAGAAACTGTGCCAGCACAGAAAACATCTCCCATCGTGTTCTAGAGGCTGCACGGAGGTCTGCCGAGTGTTTTGCAAGAAGAGAAAGAAAGTTGTCCAAAACAGCTTGCAATCGAATGTTCATGTGAATAGAAAAGGCAGGAGAGTGGTCAGGTACTGTTTTCTCTCAGTTGGCAAGCTGCGCACACAATCGCAGTGTTGTACAGCTTGTTTCATCACCTTTGCCAAGCTGCCGCTCTCTCCGGCTCCCGGAGACGAAGAAGCTGCTTCTTCGCGCAAAGACGATTCTGCCGCTCACAGTGCTCTGCAGTGCGTGTCTTCTGCCGAAAGAGATCCGGGAGCTGTGCTTAGCTCTGCAGAGCACCGTACCTTCGTCTTTAGGCTCTCTTCTCGTCTACATCTTAGCAAAAAGCTTTTCCACTCTGTCTGGCAAGGAGAAACTGTGCCAGCACAGAAAACATCTCCCATCGTGTTCTAGAGGCTGCACGGAGGTCTGCCGAGTGTTTTGCAAGAAGAGAAAGAAAGTTGTCCAAAACAGCTTGCAATCGAATGTTCATGTGAATAGAAAAGGCAGGAGAGTGGTCAGGTACTGTTTTCTCTCAGTTGGCAAGCTGCGCACACAATCGCAGTGTTGTACAGCTTGTTTCATCACCTTTGCCAAGTTGCCGCTCTCTCCGGCTCCCGGAGACGAAGAAGCTGCTTCTTCGCGCAAAGACGATTCTGCCGCTCACAGTGCTCTGCGGTGTGTGTCTTCTGCCGAAAGAGATCCGGGAGCTGTGCTTAGCTCTGCAGAGCACCGTACCTTCGTCTTTAGCCTCTCTTCTCGTCTACATCTTAGCAAAAAGCTTTTCCACTCTGTCTGGCAAGGAGAAACTGTGCCAGCACAGAAAACATCTCCCATCGTGTTCTAGAGGCTGCACGGAGGTCTGCCGAGTGTTTTGCAAGAAGAGAAAGAAAGTTGTCCAAAACAGCTTGCAATCGAATGTTCATGTGAATAGAAAAGGCAGGAGAGTGGTCAGGTACTGTTTTCTCTCAGTTGGCAAGCTGCGCACACAATCGCAGTGTTGTCCAGCTTGTTTCATCACCTTTGCCAAGTTGCCGCTCTCTCCGGCTCCCGGAGACGAAGAAGCTGCTTCTTCGCGCAAAGACGATTCTGCCGCTCACAGTGCTCTGCAGTGTGTGTCTTCTGCCGAAAGAGATCCGGGAGCTGTGCTTAGCTCTGCAGAGCACCGTACCTTCGTCTTTAGCCTCTCTTCTCGTCTACATCTTAGCAAAAAGCTTTTCCACTCTGTCTGGCAAGGAGAAACTGTGCCAGCACAGAAAACATCTCCCATCGTGTTCTAGAGGCTGCACGGAGGTCTGCCGAGTGTTTTGCAAGAAGAGAAAGAAAGTTGTCCAAAACAGCTTGCAATCGAATGTTCATGTGAATAGAAAAGGCAGGAGAGTGGTCAGGTACTGTTTTCTCTCAGTTGGCAAGCTGCGCACACAATCGCAGTGTTGTACAGCTTGTTTCATCACCTTTGCCAAGTTGCCGCTCTCTCCGGCTCCCGGAGACGAAGAAGCTGCTTCTTCGCGCAAAGACGATTCTGCCGCTCACAGTGCTCTGCAGTGTGTGTCTTCTGCCGAAAGAGATCCGGGAGCTGTGCTTAGCTCTGCAGAGCACCGTACCTTCGTCTTTAGCCTCTCTTCTCGTCTACATCTTAGCAAAAAGCTTTTCCACTCTGTCTGGCAAGGAGAAACTGTGCCAGCACAGAAAACATCTCCCATCGTGTTCTAGAGGCTGCACGGAGGTCTGCCGAGTGTTTTGCAAGAAGAGAAAGAAAGTTGTCCAAAACAGCTTGCAATCGAATGTTCATGTGAATAGAAAAGGCAGGAGAGTGGTCAGGTACTGTTTTCTCTCAGTTGGCAAGCTGCGCACACAATCGCAGTGTTGTACAGCTTGTTTCATCACCTTTGCCAAGTTGCCGCTCTCTCCGGCTCCCGGAGACGAAGAAGCTGCTTCTTCGCGCAAAGACGATTCTGCCGCTCACAGTGCTCTGCAGTGTGTGTCTTCTGCCGAAAGAGATCCGGGAGCTGTGCTTAGCTCTGCAGAGCACCGTACCTTCGTCTTTAGCCTCTCTTCTCGTCTACATCTTAGCAAAAAGCTTTTCCACTCTGTCTGGCAAGGAGAAACTGTGCCAGCACAGAAAACATCTCCCATCGTGTTCTAGAGGCTGCACGGAGGTCTGCCGAGTGTTTTGCAAGAAGAGAAAGAAAGTTGTCCAAAACAGCTTGCAATCGAATGTTCATGTGAATAGAAAAGGCAGGAGAGTGGTCAGGTACTGTTTTCTCTCAGTTGGCAAGCTGCGCACACAATCGCAGTGTTGTACAGCTTGTTTCATCACCTTTGCCAAGTTGCCGCTCTCTCCGGCTCCCGGAGACGAAGAAGCTGCTTCTTCGCGCAAAGACGATTCTGCCGCTCACAGTGCTCTGCAGTGCGTGTCTTCTGCCGAAAGAGATCCGGGAGCTGTGCTTAGCTCTGCAGAGCACCGTACCTTCGTCTTTAGGCTCTCTTCTCGTCTACATCTTAGCAAAAAGCTTTTCCACTCTGTCTGGCAAGGAGAAACTGTGCCAGCACAGAAAACATCTCCCATCGTGTTCTAGAGGCTGCACGGAGGTCTGCCGAGTGTTTTGCAAGAAGAGAAAGAAAGTTGTCCAAAACAGCTTGCAATCGAATGTTCATGTGAATAGAAAAGGCAGGAGAGTGGTCAGGTACTGTTTTCTCTCAGTTGGCAAGCTGCGCACACAATCGCAGTGTTGTACAGCTTGTTTCATCACCTTTGCCAAGTTGCCGCTCTCTCCGGCTCCCGGAGACGAAGAAGCTGCTTCTTCGCGCAAAGACGATTCTGCCGCTCACAGTGCTCTGCAGTGTGTGTCTTCTGCCGAAAGAGATCCGGGAGCTGTGCTTAGCTCTGCAGAGCACCGTACCTTCGTCTTTAGGCTCTCTTCTCGTCTATATCTTAGCAAAAAGCTTTTCCACTCTGTCTGGCAAGGAGAAACTGTGCCAGCACAGAAAACATCTCCCATCGTGTTCTAGAGGCTGCACGGAGGTCTGCCGAGTGTTTTGCAAGAAGAGAAAGAAAGTTGTCCAAAACAGCTTGCAATCGAATGTTCATGTGAATAGAAAAGGCAGGAGAGTGGTCAGGTACTGTTTTCTCTCAGTTGGCAAGCTGCGCACACAATCGCAGTGTTGTACAGCTTGTTTCATCACCTTTGCCAAGTTGCCGCTCTCTCCGGCTCCCGGAGACGAAGAAGCTGCTTCTTCGCGCAAAGACGATTCTGCCGCTCACAGTGCTCTGCAGTGTGTGTCTTCTGCCGAAAGAGATCCGGGAGCTGTGCTTAGCTCTGCAGAGCACCGTACCTTCGTCTTTAGCCTCTCTTCTCGTCTACATCTTAGCAAAAAGCTTTTCCACTCTGTCTGGCAAGGAGAAACTGTGCCAGCACAGAAAACATCTCCCATCGTGTTCTAGAGGCTGCACGGAGGTCTGCCGAGTGTTTTGCAAGAAGAGAAAGAAAGTTGTCCAAAACAGCTTGCAATCGAATGTTCATGTGAATAGAAAAGGCAGGAGAGTGGTCAGGTACTGTTTTCTCTCAGTTGGCAAGCTGCGCACACAATCGCAGTGTTGTCCAGCTTGTTTCATCACCTTTGCCAAGTTGCCGCTCTCTCCGGCTCCCGGAGACGAAGAAGCTGCTTCTTCGCGCAAAGACGATTCTGCCGCTCACAGTGCTCTGCAGTGTGTGTCTTCTGCCGAAAGAGATCCGGGAGCTGTGCTTAGCTCTGCAGAGCACCGTACCTTCGTCTTTAGCCTCTCTTCTCGTCTACATCTTAGCAAAAAGCTTTTCCACTCTGTCTGGCAAGGAGAAACTGTGCCAGCACAGAAAACATCTCCCATCGTGTTCTAGAGGCTGCACGGAGGTCTGCCGAGTGTTTTGCAAGAAGAGAAAGAAAGTTGTCCAAAACAGCTTGCAATCGAATGTTCATGTGAATAGAAAAGGCAGGAGAGTGGTCAGGTACTGTTTTCTCTCAGTTGGCAAGCTGCGCACACAATCGCAGTGTTGTACAGCTTGTTTCATCACCTTGGCCAAGTTGCCGCTCTCTCCGGCTCCCGGAGACGAAGAAGCTGCTTCTTCGCGCAAAGACGATTCTGCCGCTCACAGTGCTCTGCAGTGTGTGTCTTCTGCCGAAAGAGATCCGGGAGCTGTGCTTAGCTCTGCAGAGCACCGTACCTTCGTCTTTAGCCTCTCTTCTCGTCTACATCTTAGCAAAAAGCTTTTCCACTCTGTCTGGCAAGGAGAAACTGTGCCAGCACAGAAAACATCTCCCATCGTGTTCTAGAGGCTGCACGGAGGTCTGCCGAGTGTTTTGCAAGAAGAGAAAGAAAGTTGTCCAAAACAGCTTGCAATCGAATGTTCATGTGAATAGAAAAGGCAGGAGAGTGGTCAGGTACTGTTTTCTCTCAGTTGGCAAGCTGCGCACACAATGGCAGTGTTGTACAGCTTGTTTCATCACCTTTGCCAAGTTGCCGCTCTCTCCGGCTCCCGGAGACGAAGAAGCTGCTTCTTCGCGCAAAGACGATTCTGCCGCTCACAGTGCTCTGCAGTGTGTGTCTTCTGCCGAAAGAGATCCGGGAGCTGTGCTTAGCTCTGCAGAGCACCGTACCTTCGTCTTTAGCCTCTCTTCTCGTCTACATCTTAGCAAAAAGCTTTTCCACTCTGTCTGGCAAGGAGAAACTGTGCCAGCACAGAAAACATCTCCCATCGTGTTCTAGAGGCTGCACGGAGGTCTGCCGAGTGTTTTGCAAGAAGAGAAAGAAAGTTGTCCAAAACAGCTTGCAATCGAATGTTCATGTGAATAGAAAAGGCAGGAGAGTGGTCAGGTACTGTTTTCTCTCAGTTGGCAAGCTGCGCACACAATCGCAGTGTTGTCCAGCTTGTTTCATCACCTTTGCCAAGTTGCCGCTCTCTCCGGCTCCCGGAGACGAAGAAGCTGCTTCTTCGCGCAAAGACGATTCTGCCGCTCACAGTGCTCTGCAGTGTGTGTCTTCTGCCGAAAGAGATCCGGGAGCTGTGCTTAGCTCTGCAGAGCACCGTACCTTCGTCTTTAGCCTCTCTTCTCGTCTACATCTTAGCAAAAAGCTTTTCCACTCTGTCTGGCAAGGAGAAACTGTGCCAGCACAGAAAACATCTCCCATCGTGTTCTAGAGGCTGCACGGAGGTCTGCCGAGTGTTTTGCAAGAAGAGAAAGAAAGTTGTCCAAAACAGCTTGCAATCGAATGTTCATGTGAATAGAAAAGGCAGGAGAGTGGTCAGGTACTGTTTTCTCTCAGTTGGCAAGCTGCGCACACAATCGCAGTGTTGTACAGCTTGTTTCATCACCTTGGCCAAGTTGCCGCTCTCTCCGGCTCCCGGAGACGAAGAAGCTGCTTCTTCGCGCAAAGACGATTCTGCCGCTCACAGTGCTCTGCAGTGTGTGTCTTCTGCCGAAAGAGATCCGGGAGCTGTGCTTAGCTCTGCAGAGCACCGTACCTTCGTCTTTAGCCTCTCTTCTCGTCTACATCTTAGCAAAAAGCTTTTCCACTCTGTCTGGCAAGGAGAAACTGTGCCAGCACAGAAAACATCTCCCATCGTGTTCTAGAGGCTGCACGGAGGTCTGCCGAGTGTTTTGCAAGAAGAGAAAGAAAGTTGTCCAAAACAGCTTGCAATCGAATGTTCATGTGAATAGAAAAGGCAGGAGAGTGGTCAGGTACTGTTTTCTCTCAGTTGGCAAGCTGCGCACACAATCGCAGTGTTGTACAGCTTGTTTCATCACCTTTGCCAAGTTGCCGCTCTCTCCGGCTCCCGGAGACGAAGAAGCTGCTTCTTCGCGCAAAGACGATTCTGCCGCTCACAGTGCTCTGCAGTGTGTGTCTTCTGCCGAAAGAGATCCGGGAGCTGTGCTTAGCTCTGCAGAGCACCGTACCTTCGTCTTTAGCCTCTCTTCTCGTCTACATCTTAGCAAAAAGCTTTTCCACTCTGTCTGGCAAGGAGAAACTGTGCCAGCACAGAAAACATCTCCCATCGTGTTCTAGAGGCTGCACGGAGGTCTGCCGAGTGTTTTGCAAGAAGAGAAAGAAAGTTGTCCAAAACAGCTTGCAATCGAATGTTCATGTGAATAGAAAAGGCAGGAGAGTGGTCAGGTACTGTTTTCTCTCAGTTGGCAAGCTGCGCACACAATCGCAGTGTTGTACAGCTTGTTTCATCACCTTTGCCAAGTTGCCGCTCTCTCCGGCTCCCGGAGACGAAGAAGCTGCTTCTTCGCGCAAAGACGATTCTGCCGCTCACAGTGCTCTGCAGTGCGTGTCTTCTGCCGAAAGAGATCCGGGAGCTGTGCTTAGCTCTGCAGAGCACCGTACCTTCGTCTTTAGGCTCTCTTCTCGTCTACATCTTAGCAAAAAGCTTTTCCACTCTGTCTGGCAAGGAGAAACTGTGCCAGCACAGAAAACATCTCCCATCGTGTTCTAGAGGCTGCACGGAGGTCTGCCGAGTGTTTTGCAAGAAGAGAAAGAAAGTTGTCCAAAACAGCTTGCAATCGAATGTTCATGTGAATAGAAAAGGCAGGAGAGTGGTCAGGTACTGTTTTCTCTCAGTTGGCAAGCTGCGCACACAATCGCAGTGTTGTACAGCTTGTTTCATCACCTTTGCCAAGTTGCCGCTCTCTCCGGCTCCCGGAGACGAAGAAGCTGCTTCTTCGCGCAAAGACGATTCTGCCGCTCACAGTGCTCTGCAGTGTGTGTCTTCTGCCGAAAGAGATCCGGGAGCTGTGCTTAGCTCTGCAGAGCACCGTACCTTCGTCTTTAGGCTCTCTTCTCGTCTATATCTTAGCAAAAAGCTTTTCCACTCTGTCTGGCAAGGAGAAACTGTGCCAGCACAGAAAACATCTCCCATCGTGTTCTAGAGGCTGCACGGAGGTCTGCCGAGTGTTTTGCAAGAAGAGAAAGAAAGTTGTCCAAAACAGCTTGCAATCGAATGTTCATGTGAATAGAAAAGGCAGGAGAGTGGTCAGGTACTGTTTTCTCTCAGTTGGCAAGCTGCGCACACAATCGCAGTGTTGTACAGCTTGTTTCATCACCTTGGCCAAGTTGCCGCTCTCTCCGGCTCCCGGAGACGAAGAAGCTGCTTCTTCGCGCAAAGACGATTCTGCCGCTCACAGTGCTCTGCAGTGTGTGTCTTCTGCCGAAAGAGATCCGGGAGCTGTGCTTAGCTCTGCAGAGCACCGTACCTTCGTCTTTAGCCTCTCTTCTCGTCTACATCTTAGCAAAAAGCTTTTCCACTCTGTCTGGCAAGGAGAAACTGTGCCAGCACAGAAAACATCTCCCATCGTGTTCTAGAGGCTGCACGGAGGTCTGCCGAGTGTTTTGCAAGAAGAGAAAGAAAGTTGTCCAAAACAGCTTGCAATCGAATGTTCATGTGAATAGAAAAGGCAGGAGAGTGGTCAGGTACTGTTTTCTCTCACTTGGCAAGCTGCGCACACAATCGCAGTGTTGTACAGCTTGTTTCATCACCTTTGCCAAGTTGCCGCTCTCTCCGGCTCCCGGAGACGAAGAAGCTGCTTCTTCGCGCAAAGACGATTCTGCCGCTCACAGTGCTCTGCAGTGTGTGTCTTCTGCCGAAAGAGATCCGGGAGCTGTGCTTAGCTCTGCAGAGCACCGTACCTTCGTCTTTAGCCTCTCTTCTCGTCTACATCTTAGCAAAAAGCTTTTCCACTCTGTCTGGCAAGGAGAAACTGTGCCAGCACAGAAAACATCTCCCATCGTGTTCTAGAGGCTGCACGGAGGTCTGCCGAGTGTTTTGCAAGAAGAGAAAGAAAGTTGTCCAAACAGCTTGCAATCGAATGTTCATGTGAATAGAAAAGGCAGGAGAGTGGTCAGGTACTGTTTTCTCTCAGTTGGCAAGCTGCGCACACAATCGCAGTGTTGTACAGCTTGTTTCATCACCTTTGCCAAGTTGCCGCTCTCTCCGGCTCCCGGAGACGAAGAAGCTGCTTCTTCGCGCAAAGACGATTCTGCCGCTCACAGTGCTCTGCAGTGTGTGTCTTCTGCCGAAAGAGATCCGGGAGCTGTGCTTAGCTCTGCAGAGCACCGTACCTTCGTCTTTAGCCTCTCTTCTCGTCTACATCTTAGCAAAAAGCTTTTCCACTCTGTCTGGCAAGGAGAAACTGTGCCAGCACAGAAAACATCTCCCATCGTGTTCTAGAGGCTGCACGGAGGTCTGCCGAGTGTTTTGCAAGAAGAGAAAGAAAGTTGTCCAAAACAGCTTGCAATCGAATGTTCATGTGAATAGAAAAGGCAGGAGAGTGGTCAGGTACTGTTTTCTCTCAGTTGGCAAGCTGCGCACACAATCGCAGTGTTGTACAGCTTGTTTCATCACCTTTGCCAAGTTGCCGCTCTCTCCGGCTCCCGGAGACGAAGAAGCTGCTTCTTCGCGCAAAGACGATTCTGCCGCTCACAGTGCTCTGCAGTGTGTGTCTTCTGCCGAAAGAGATCCGGGAGCTGTGCTTAGCTCTGCAGAGCACCGTACCTTCGTCTTTAGCCTCTCTTCTCGTCTACATCTTAGCAAAAAGCTTTTCCACTCTGTCTGGCAAGGAGAAACTGTGCCAGCACAGAAAACATCTCCCATCGTGTTCTAGAGGCTGCACGGAGGTCTGCCGAGTGTTTTGCAAGAAGAGAAAGAAAGTTGTCCAAAACAGCTTGCAATCGAATGTTCATGTGAATAGAAAAGGCAGGAGAGTGGTCAGGTACTGTTTTCTCTCAGTTGGCAAGCTGCGCACACAATCGCAGTGTTGTACAGCTTGTTTCATCACCTTTGCCAAGTTGCCGCTCTCTCCGGCTCCCGGAGACGAAGAAGCTGCTTCTTCGCGCAAAGACGATTCTGCCGCTCACAGTGCTCTGCAGTGTGTGTCTTCTGCCGAAAGAGATCCGGGAGCTGTGCTTAGCTCTGCAGAGCACCGTACCTTCGTCTTTAGGCTCTCTTCTCGTCTACATCTTAGCAAAAAGCTTTTCCACTCTGTCTGGCAAGGAGAAACTGTGCCAGCACAGAAAACATCTCCCATCGTGTTCTAGAGGCTGCACGGAGGTCTGCCGAGTGTTTTGCAAGAAGAGAAAGAAAGTTGTCCAAAACAGCTTGCAATCGAATGTTCATGTGAATAGAAAAGGCAGGAGAGTGGTCAGGTACTGTTTTCTCTCAGTTGGCAAGCTGCGCACACAATCGCAGTGTTGTACAGCTTGTTTCATCACCTTTGCCAAGTTGCCGCTCTCTCCGGCTCCCGGAGACGAAGAAGCTGCTTCTTCGCGCAAAGACGATTCTGCCGCTCACAGTGCTCTGCAGTGTGTGTCTTCTGCCGAAAGAGATCCGGGAGCTGTGCTTAGCTCTGCAGAGCACCGTACCTTCGTCTTTAGGCTCTCTTCTCGTCTACATCTTAGCAAAAAGCTTTTCCACTCTGTCTGGCAAGGAGAAACTGTGCCAGCACAGAAAACATCTCCCATCGTCTTCTAGAGGCTGCACGGAGGTCTGCCGAGTGTTTTGCAAGAAGAGAAAGAAAGTTGTCCAAAACAGCTTGCAATCGAATGTTCATGTGAATAGAAAAGGCAGGAGAGTGGTCAGGTACTGTTTTCTCTCAGTTGGCAAGCTGCGCACACAATCGCAGTGTTGTACAGCTTGTTTCATCACCTTTGCCAAGTTGCCGCTCTCTCCGGCTCCCGGAGACGAAGAAGCTGCTTCTTCGCGCAAAGACGATTCTGCCGCTCACAGTGCTCTGCAGTGTGTGTCTTCTGCCGAAAGAGATCCGGGAGCTGTGCTTAGCTCTGCAGAGCACCGTACCTTCGTCTTTAGCCTCTCTTCTCGTCTACATCTTAGCAAAAAGCTTTTCCACTCTGTCTGGCAAGGAGAAACTGTGCCAGCACAGAAAACATCTCCCATCGTGTTCTAGAGGCTGCACGGAGGTCTGCCGAGTGTTTTGCAAGAAGAGAAAGAAAGTTGTCCAAAACAGCTTGCAATCGAATGTTCATGTGAATAGAAAAGGCAGGAGAGTGGTCAGGTACTGTTTTCTCTCAGTTGGCAAGCTGCGCACACAATCGCAGTGTTGTACAGCTTGTTTCATCACCTTTGCCAAGTTGCCGCTCTCTCCGGCTCCCGGAGACGAAGAAGCTGCTTCTTCGCGCAAAGACGATTCTGCAGCTCACAGTGCTCTGCAGTGTGTGTCTTCTGCCGAAAGAGATCCGGGAGCTGTGCTTAGCTCTGCAGAGCACCGTACCTTCGTCTTTAGCCTCTCTTCTCGTCTACATCTTAGCAAAAAGCTTTTCCACTCTGTCTGGCAAGGAGAAACTGTGCCAGCACAGAAAACATCTCCCATCGTCTTCTAGAGGCTGCACGGAGGTCTGCCGAGTGTTTTGCAAGAAGAGAAAGAAAGTTGTCCAAAACAGCTTGCAATCGAATGTTCATGTGAATAGAAAAGGCAGGAGAGTGGTCAGGTACTGTTTTCTCTCAGTTGGCAAGCTGCGCACACAATCGCAGTGTTGTACAGCTTGTTTCATCACCTTTGCCAAGTTGCCGCTCTCTCCGGCTCCCGGAGACGAAGAAGCTGCTTCTTCGCGCAAAGACGATTCTGCCGCTCACAGTGCTCTGCAGTGTGTGTCTTCTGCCGAAAGAGATCCGGGAGCTGTGCTTAGCTCTGCAGAGCACCGTACCTTCGTCTTTAGCCTCTCTTCTCGTCTACATCTTAGCAAAAAGCTTTTCCACTCTGTCTGGCAAGGAGAAACTGTGCCAGCACAGAAAACATCTCCCATCGTGTTCTAGAGGCTGCACGGAGGTCTGCCGAGTGTTTTGCAAGAAGAGAAAGAAAGTTGTCCAAAACAGCTTGCAATCGAATGTTCATGTGAATAGAAAAGGCAGGAGAGTGGTCAGGTACTGTTTTCTCTCAGTTGGCAAGCTGCGCACACAATCGCAGTGTTGTACAGCTTGTTTCATCACCTTTGCCAAGTTGCCGCTCTCTCCGGCTCCCGGAGACGAAGAAGCTGCTTCTTCGCGCAAAGACGATTCTGCCGCTCACAGTGCTCTGCAGTGTGTGTCTTCTGCCGAAAGAGATCCGGGAGCTGTGCTTAGCTCTGCAGAGCACCGTACCTTCGTCTTTAGCCTCTCTTCTCGTCTACATCTTAGCAAAAAGCTTTTCCACTCTGTCTGGCAAGGAGAAACTGTGCCAGCACAGAAAACATCTCCCATCGTGTTCTAGAGGCTGCACGGAGGTCTGCCGAGTGTTTTGCAAGAAGAGAAAGAAAGTTGTCCAAAACAGCTTGCAATCGAATGTTCATGTGAATAGAAAAGGCAGGAGAGTGGTCAGGTACTGTTTTCTCTCAGTTGGCAAGCTGCGCACACAATCGCAGTGTTGTACAGCTTGTTTCATCACCTTTGCCAAGTTGCCGCTCTCTCCGGCTCCCGGAGACGAAGAAGCTGCTTCTTCGCGCAAAGACGAATTCTGCCGCTCACAGTGCTCTGCGGTGTGTGTCTTCTGCCGAAAGAGATCCGGGAGCTGTGCTTAGCTCTGCAGAGCACCGTACCTTCGTCTTTAGCCTCTCTTCTCGTCTACATCTTAGCAAAAAGCTTTTCCACTCTGTCTGGCAAGGAGAAACTGTGCCAGCACAGAAAACATCTCCCATCGTGTTCTAGAGGCTGCACGGAGGTCTGCCGAGTGTTTTGCAAGAAGAGAAAGAAAGTTGTCCAAAACAGCTTGCAATCGAATGTTCATGTGAATAGAAAAGGCAGGAGAGTGGTCAGGTACTGTTTTCTCTCAGTTGGCAAGCTGCGCACACAATCGCAGTGTTGTACAGCTTGTTTCATCACCTTTGCCAAGTTGCCGCTCTCTCCGGCTCCCGGAGACGAAGAAGCTGCTTCTTCGCGCAAAGACGATTCTGCCGCTCACAGTGCTCTGCAGTGTGTGTCTTCTGCCGAAAGAAGATCCGGGAGCTGTGCTTAGCTCTGCAGAGCACCGTACCTTCGTCTTTAGCCTCTCTTCTCGTCTATATCTTAGCAAAAAGCTTTTCCACTCTGTCTGGCAAGGAGAAACTGTGCCAGCACAGAAAACATCTCCCATCGTGTTCTAGAGGCTGCACGGAGGTCTGCCGAGTGTTTTGCAAGAAGAGAAAGAAAGTTGTCCAAAACAGCTTGCAATCGAATGTTCATGTGAATAGAAAAGGCAGGAGAGTGGTCAGGTACTGTTTTCTCTCAGTTGGCAAGCTGCGCACACAATCGCAGTGTTGTACAGCTTGTTTCATCACCTTTGCCAAGTTGCCGCTCTCTCCGGCTCCCGGAGACGAAGAAGCTGCTTCTTCGCGCAAAGACGATTCTGCCGCTCACAGTGCTCTGCAGTGTGTGTCTTCTGCCGAAAGAGATCCGGGAGCTGTGCTTAGCTCTGCAGAGCACCGTACCTTCGTCTTTAGCCTCTCTTCTCGTCTACATCTTAGCAAAAAGCTTTTCCACTCTGTCTGGCAAGGAGAAACTGTGCCAGCACAGAAAACATCTCCCATCGTGTTCTAGAGGCTGCACGGAGGTCTGCCGAGTGTTTTGCAAGAAGAGAAAGAAAGTTGTCCAAAACAGCTTGCAATCGAATGTTCATGTGAATAGAAAAGGCAGGAGAGTGGTCAGGTACTGTTTTCTCTCAGTTGGCAAGCTGCGCACACAATCGCAGTGTTGTACAGCTTGTTTCATCACCTTTGCCAAGTTGCCGCTCTCTCCGGCTCCCGGAGACGAAGAAGCTGCTTCTTCGCGCAAAGACGATTCTGCCGCTCACAGTGCTCTGCAGTGTGTGTCTTCTGCCGAAAGAGATCCGGGAGCTGTGCTTAGCTCTGCAGAGCACCGTACCTTCGTCTTTAGCCTCTCTTCTCGTCTACATCTTAGCAAAAAGCTTTTCCACTCTGTCTGGCAAGGAGAAACTGTGCCAGCACAGAAAACATCTCCCATCGTGTTCTAGAGGCTGCACGGAGGTCTGCCGAGTGTTTTGCAAGAAGAGAAAGAAAGTTGTCCAAAACAGCTTGCAATCGAATGTTCATGTGAATAGAAAAGGCAGGAGAGTGGTCAGGTACTGTTTTCTCTCAGTTGGCAAGCTGCGCACACAATCGCAGTGTTGTACAGCTTGTTTCATCACCTTTGCCAAGTTGCCGCTCTCTCCGGCTCCCGGAGACGAAGAAGCTGCTTCTTCGCGCAAAGACGATTCTGCCGCTCACAGTGCTCTGCAGTGTGTGTCTTCTGCCGAAAGAGATCCGGGAGCTGTGCTTAGCTCTGCAGAGCACCGTACCTTCGTCTTTAGCCTCTCTTCTCGTCTACATCTTAGCAAAAAGCTTTTCCACTCTGTCTGGCAAGGAGAAACTGTGCCAGCACAGAAAACATCTCCCATCGTGTTCTAGAGGCCTGCACGGAGGTCTGCCGAGTGTTTTGCAAGAAGAGAAAGAAAGTTGTCCAAAACAGCTTGCAATCGAATGTTCATGTGAATAGAAAAGGCAGGAGAGTGGTCAGGTACTGTTTTCTCTCAGTTGGCAAGCTGCGCACACAATCGCAGTGTTGTACAGCTTGTTTCATCACCTTTGCCAAGTTGCCGCTCTCTCCGGCTCCCGGAGACGAAGAAGCTGCTTCTTCGCGCAAAGACGATTCTGCCGCTCACAGTGCTCTGCAGTGCGTGTCTTCTGCCGAAAGAGATCCGGGAGCTGTGCTTAGCTCTGCAGAGCACCGTACCTTCGTCTTTAGGCTCTCTTCTCGTCTACATCTTAGCAAAAAGCTTTTCCACTCTGTCTGGCAAGGAGAAACTGTGCCAGCACAGAAAACATCTCCCATCGTGTTCTAGAGGCTGCACGGAGGTCTGCCGAGTGTTTTGCAAGAAGAGAAAGAAAGTTGTCCAAAACAGCTTGCAATCGAATGTTCATGTGAATAGAAAAGGCAGGAGAGTGGTCAGGTACTGTTTTCTCTCAGTTGGCAAGCTGCGCACACAATCGCAGTGTTGTACAGCTTGTTTCATCACCTTTGCCAAGTTGCCGCTCTCTCCGGCTCCCGGAGACGAAGAAGCTGCTTCTTCGCGCAAAGACGATTCTGCCGCTCACAGTGCTCTGCAGTGTGTGTCTTCTGCCGAAAGAGATCCGGGAGCTGTGCTTAGCTCTGCAGAGCACCGTACCTTCGTCTTTAGCCTCTCTTCTCGTCTACATCTTAGCAAAAAGCTTTTCCACTCTGTCTGGCAAGGAGAAACTGTGCCAGCACAGAAAACATCTCCCATCGTGTTCTAGAGGCTGCACGGAGGTCTGCCGAGTGTTTTGCAAGAAGAGAAAGAAAGTTGTCCAAAACAGCTTGCAATCGAATGTTCATGTGAATAGAAAAGGCAGGAGAGTGGTCAGGTACTGTTTTCTCTCAGTTGGCAAGCTGCGCACACAATCGCAGTGTTGTCCAGCTTGTTTCATCACCTTTGCCAAGTTGCCGCTCTCTCCGGCTCCCGGAGACGAAGAAGCTGCTTCTTCGCGCAAAGACGATTCTGCCGCTCACAGTGCTCTGCAGTGTGTGTCTTCTGCCGAAAGAGATCCGGGAGCTGTGCTTAGCTCTGCAGAGCACCGTACCTTCGTCTTTAGCCTCTCTTCTCGTCTACATCTTAGCAAAAAGCTTTTCCACTCTGTCTGGCAAGGAGAAACTGTGCCAGCACAGAAAACATCTCCCATCGTGTTCTAGAGGCTGCACGGAGGTCTGCCGAGTGTTTTGCAAGAAGAGAAAGAAAGTTGTCCAAAACAGCTTGCAATCGAATGTTCATGTGAATAGAAAAGGCAGGAGAGTGGTCAGGTACTGTTTTCTCTCAGTTGGCAAGCTGCGCACACAATCGCAGTGTTGTACAGCTTGTTTCATCACCTTGGCCAAGTTGCCGCTCTCTCCGGCTCCCGGAGACGAAGAAGCTGCTTCTTCGCGCAAAGACGATTCTGCCGCTCACAGTGCTCTGCAGTGTGTGTCTTCTGCCGAAAGAGATCCGGGAGCTGTGCTTAGCTCTGCAGAGCACCGTACCTTCGTCTTTAGCCTCTCTTCTCGTCTACATCTTAGCAAAAAGCTTTTCCACTCTGTCTGGCAAGGAGAAACTGTGCCAGCACAGA
>NW_026536404.1:0-35626 GCF_028551555.1 Melozone crissalis
CAAATTCCCATTTTCCTCAAAAAACCCATTTAAAAAATCCAATTTTTTTCCCGTAAAAAAATCCCAATTTTTTCACCCTAAAAACCCCCCAAAAATCCCAATTTCCCCCGCAAAACCCTAAAAAAACCTCCATTTTTTTTTATTTTTTCCCGTAGAAATTAAGATTTTTTTCCCCCCCAAGACGCCTCAAAAATTTCATTTTTTTCCCGTAAAAACCCCTAAAAAATCCCAATTTTTCTCCCCAAAACCCCCCCAAAAAATCCGGATTTTTCCCCGTTTTTCTCCCAAAATCGCGATTTTTTCCCTAAAATCTGGATTTTTCCCACAGGTAACATCATCGGCTCGGGGATTTTCGTGGCGCCGCGCGGGGTCCTGGCGCACTCGGGGGCCGCGGGGCCGGCGCTGCTCATCTGGGGCCTGTCGGGGGCGGTGACGGCCGTGGGCGCGCTGTGCTACGCCGAGCTGGGCGTGGCCCTGCCCCGCCCCCGGCGGCGACTACGCCTACGTGGCGCACGCCTTCGGGCCCCTCGTCGGGTAAGGCTGGGGAAAATTCCGGAAAAAAACCGGGAAAAAACGGGGAAATCGCCAAAAATCCCCGGCAAAATCCGCCACGGTTTGGGCGAAAGCCGCCGTTTTGCGTTGATTATCCGCCAGTTTGTGTTGATTATCTCCCAGTTTGTGTTGATTATCCGCCAGTTTGTGTCAACTTGCCGCCATTTTGTGTTGATTATCCGCCATTTTGTGTTGATTATCCGCCAGTTTGTGTTGATTATCCGCCATTTTGTGTTGATTATCCACCATTTTGTGTTGATTATCCGCCATTTTGTGTCAACTTCCTGCCATTTTGTGTTGGTCTGCCGCCATTTTGTGTTGATTATCCGCCAGTTTGTGTTGATTATCTGCCATTTTGTGTCAACTTGCCGCCATTTTGTGTCGACTTCCCGCCATTTTGTGTTGATTATCCACCATTTTGTGTCAACTTCCTGCCATTTTGTGTTGGTCTGCCGCCATTTTGTGTCGATTATCCGCCAGTTTGTGTTGATTATCCACCATTTTGTGTTCATTATCCGCTATTTTGTGTTGATTATCCGCCATTTTGTGTCAACTTCCCGCCATTTTGTGTTGGCCTGCCGCCATTTTGTGTTGATTTTCCGCCATTTTGTGTTGACTTTCTGCCTTTTTGTGTTGATTATCCGCCATGTAGTGTTGATTATCAACCATTTTGTGTCAACTTCCCGCCATTTTGTGTTGACTTCCCACCAGTTTGCGTCAATTATCCACCATTTTGTGTCAACTTGCCGCCATTTTGCTTGTTTTTTCCCACCCTTTTTGTTGATTATCCTCCGTTTTGTGTCGATGCAAAAGTTGGGGAAAATTCCGGAAAATTTGGGAAAATCACCAAAAATCCGCATCAAAATCCGCCTTGGTTTGGGCAAAATCCGCCATTTTGTGTTGATTATCCGCAGTTTGTGTTGATTATCCGTCATTTAGTGTTGATTATCCGCCATTTTGTGTCAACTTCCCGCCATTTTGTGTTGGCCTGCCGCCATTTTGAGTTGACTTCCCGCCATTTTGTGTTGATTATCCGCCATTTTGTGTTGATTATCCGCCATTTTGTGTTGATTATCCGCCATTTTGTGTTCATTATCCGCCATTTTGTGTTCATTATCCGCCATTTTGTGTTGATTATCCGCCATTTTGTGTTCATTATCCGCCATTTTGGTTGGCTTGCCGCCATTTTGTCTTGGCTTGCCGCCATTTTGTGTCGATCTCCCGCCATTTTGTGTCAGTTTTCTGCCATTTTCTGTTGATTTTCTGCCACTTTATGAAATTTTCCCGCCGTTTCCTCTTGGCCTGCCGCCATTTTGTGTCGGTGTCCCGCCATTTTGCGTTGGCCTGACGCCATTTTGTCTCCTTTTCCCGCCATTTTGTCTTGGTTTGCCGCCATTTTGCGTCCTTTTCCCGCCGTTGTGTGTGGGTTTCATTTGGGATCAAAATTCGCTGGTTTTGAGCCACTTTTCCTCCAAATTTCCCCATTTTCACCAAGATTTCACAGTTTTTTACTGAAATTTCCCCATTTTTACCAAAATTTCCCGGTTTTTTACTGAAACTTCCCGATTTTCCCCAAAATTTTACCTTTTTTACCAAGTTTTCCCCCATTATCCCTACAATTTCCCAATATTTAACTGAAATCTCCCCATTTTTACCATTTTTTACCATTTTTTCCAAAATTCTCGCATTTATACCAAAATTTCCCGATTTTCCCCAAAATTTTACCGTTTTTACCAAGTTTTCCCCATTCCTCCCAAAATTTCAGCCTAAAAATTCCCGGAAATTCCAGCCCCAAATTAGCAAATTTTGTCCCAAAATGAAATTGATAAAAGAGCAGGAAATCCACACAAAATAAGCGGGAAACTCACGAAAAGTGGTGGGAAAATGACAGAAAATCGACACAAAATGGCAGAAAATTGACACAAAATGGGGGAAATTTGCTATTTTTGGGGTGGAATTTCCGGGAATTTTTTGGCTGAAATTTTGGGACTTTTTTGGGGATTCTGGGTTGGAACTTTTGGGGATTTTTGGGATTTCTTGGAATTTCTCAGGCGGCGATTTTTGGGGCGATTTCAGGGAATTTCTCTCTCGGAATTTCATGGGATTTTTGGGGAGTTTTTGTGCTGAAAGTTTTTGAGATTTTAGGGAATTTTGAGGCTGGAATTTAATGGGATTTTTATGGGATTTTATTGGAAGTTTAGACCAGAATTTTATGGGGTTTTTGGCCTGGAATTTTAGGGGATTTTTATCGGATTTTAGGGAATTTTTAGCCTGGAATTCGATAGAAATTCTAGCGCAGAATTTAATGGGATTTTCAGAGGATTTTAGGGAATTTGTAGCCTGGAATTTTATGGGATTTTGGGGGATATTTGGGTGGGAATTTTATGGGATTTTGGGGGGATTTTTAGCGTATAATTTTATGGGATTTCACAGGAATTTTAAGCCAGAGCTTAAAGGGAATTTTGGGGATTTTAGGCAGTATTTAAACTGGAATTTTACGAGATTTTTAGCCTGGAATTTTATGGAATTTTTAGAGGATTTTGGGAAATTTTTTGGGCCGGAATTTTAGAGGATTTTAATGGGATTTTAGTGAATTTTTTGGCCAGAATTTTATGGCATTTTAGGGCGATTTTCGGGCCAAAATTTAATAAAATTTTAACGCGATTTTCACCTCTTTTTTTTCCCGTAATTTCCCCATTTTTCCGCCTTTTTTCGCCCCGTTTTTTTTCCCCCGATCCCTTTCTCCCGCTCCCCACGTCCTTTCCGCCTATTCGTAAATATTGAATTTTCCCAAATTTCCCGGTTTTCGCCCCAGATTCCTGCGGCTCTGGATCTCGGTGCTGGTGATTTACCCGACCAACCAGGCGGTGATCGCGCTCACCTTCGCCAACTACGTCCTGCAGCCGCTCTTCCCCACCTGCGGCACCCCCGAGGCCGCCCTCAGGGTCCTGGCTGCCGCCTGCCTGCGTGAGTCACCCCGAAATTCCCGAAAACCCAAAAAATTTGGGAAAAAACGGCGAAAAAACGGCGAAAAACGGCCAAAAAACGGCCGAAAAACGGGCGAGGAACGGCTCGGAAATGACCAAAACTGGCCAAAATTTGCCCCAAATCCACCTGGGGTTCACCTGTGTCCCTGAGAGATCCCGAAATTCATGAAAGTTTGGGAATTTTCCCCAAAAAAATTTGGGAAAAAACGGTGAAAAAATGACGAAAAAACGGCCGAAAAATGATGAAAATACGGCGAAAAACGGGGAAGGAAGGGCTCGGAAATGACCAAAATCGGCCCAAAATTTGCCCCAAATCCACCTGGGGTTCACCTGTGTCGCTGTGAGATCCCAAAATTCATGAAAGTTTGGGGATTTTTCCCAAAAAAAATTTGGGAAAAAACGGTGAAAAAATGACGAAAAACGGCCAAAAAACGGCCGAAAAACGGGCGAGGAACGGCTCGGAAATGACCAAAATTGGCCCAGATTTTGCCTCAAATCCACCTGAGGCTCATGTGTGTCCCTGAGCGATCCTAAAATTCATGAAAGTTTGGGAATTTTTCCCAAAAAAAATTTGGGAAAAAACGGTGAAAAAATGACGAAAAACGGCCGAAAAATGATGAAAATACGGCGAAAAACGGGCGAGGAACGGCTCGAAAATGACCAAAATTGGCCCAGATTTTGCCTCAAATCCACCTGGGGTTCACCTGTGTCGCTGTGAGATCCCAAAATTCATGAAAGTTTGGGAATTTTCCCCAAAAAAATTTGGGAAAAAACGGTGAAAAAATGACGAAAAAGGGCCAAAAAACGGCGAAAAACGGGCGAGGAACGGCTCGAAAATTAACAAAATTTACCCAAAATTGACTTGAAATTGGTCTCAAATTCAGCTGTGTCCCTTTGTGATCCCAAAAATGCCCAAAAATTTTGGAATTGCCAGAATTCCCCAAAAGATTTGACAAAAAAATCTCCATTTACTGCCCCAAAATCCTCATTTTTTCACCTAAAACCTCCGTTTTTTCACCTAAAATCCCCGGGTTTTTTTCCCAAAATCTCCTTTTTTCCACCCAAACTTCACCTGCATTTACCTGAGCCCCCTTCAATTCCATTTTAACCCTTTAAATCCATTGTAACCCCTAAAATCCCCCCCAAATTCCATTTTAACCCCTAAAATCCCCATTTTTTCACCAAGAATCCCCACTCTTTCCCAAAACCTGCATTTTTTACCCCAAAATGACCCCAATTTTAACCTCTTCCTGCCTGGTCTGATCTGGCTCCCGTTTATCCCCATTTTTAACCCTTAAAACCCCATTTAACCCCCTAAAATCTGCAATTTTTGCCCTAAAATCCCCGTTTTTTCACCTAAAATCCCCGTTTTTTCACCAAAAATCCCCATTTCTTTTCCCAAAATCCCCATTTTTCACCCCGAATTTTCACCTGAGCTCACCCAGCCGTCTTTCACTTCAATTTTAACCCCTAAAATGCCATTTTAACCCTTAAAATCCCCGCAAAATCTCCGTTTTTTGCCCTAAAATCCCCGTTTTTTCACCAAAAATCCCCGTTTTTTTTCCCAAAATCCCATTTTTCCCCCCAAATTCCATTCCCGGTGCTGCTGACGTGGCTGAGCTGCCGCAGCGTGCGCTGGGCCACGCGGGTGCAGGACGTGTTCCCAAAATCCCCATTTTAACCCCTAAAATCCCCATTTTTTCACCAAGAATCCCCACTCTTTCCAAAACCTGCATTTTTTACCCCAAAATGACCCCAATTTTAACCTCTTCCTGCCTGGTCTGATCTGGCTCCCGTTTATCCCCGATTTTTAACCCTTAAACCCCATTTTAACCCCTAAAATCTGCAATTTTTGCCCTAAAATCCCCGTTTTTTCACCAAAAATCCCCGTTTTTTCACCGAAAATCCCCATTTCTTTTCCCAAAATCCCCATTTTTCACCCCGAATTTTCACCTGAGCTCACCCAGCCGTCTTTCATTTCAATTTTTAACCCCTAAAATGCCATTTTAACCCTCAAAATCCCCGCAAAATCTCCGTTTTTTGCCCTAAAATCCCCATTTTTTCACCAAAAGTCCCCGTTTTTTTTCCCAAAATCCCCATTTTTCACCCCAAATTTTCAGCTGAGCTCACCCAGCCATCTTTCACTTCAATTTATAACCCCTAAAATGCCATTTTAACCCTTAAAATCCCCGCAAAATCTCCGTTTTTTGCCCCAAAATCCCCATTTTTTCACCAAAAACCTCCGTTTTTTCACCTAAAATCCCCGGGTTTTTTTCCCAAAATCTCCTTTTTTCACCCAAACCTCACCTGCATTTACCTGAGCCCCCTTCAATTCCATTTTAACCCTTGAAATCCCATTGTAACCCCTAAAATCCCCCCCAAATCCCCATTTTAACCCCTAAAATCCCCATTTTTTCACCAAGAATCCCCACTCTTTCCAAAACCTGCATTTTTTACCCCAAAATGACCCCAATTTTAACCTCTTCCCCCCTGCCTGGTCTGATCTGGCTCCCGTTTATCCCCATTTTTAACCCTTAAAACCCCATTTGAACCCTTAAAATCTGCAATTTTTGCCCTAAAATTCTCATTTTTTCACCAAAAATCCCCGTTTTTTCCCAAAATCTCCTTTTTTCACCCAAACCTCACCTGCATTTACCTGAGCCCCCTTCAATTCCATTTTAACCCTTTAAATCCCATTGTAACCCCTAAAATCCCCCCCAAATCCCCATTTTTTGCCCTAAAATCCCCCATTTTTTCACCAAACATCCCCGTTTTTTCACCGAAAATCCCCCATTTCTTTTCCCAAAATCACCATTTTTCACCCCAAATTTTCACCTGAGCTCACCCAGCCATCTTTCATTTCAATTTTAACCCCTAAAATGCCATTTTAACCCTCAAAATCCCCGCCAAATCTCCATTTATTGCCCCAAAATCCCCATTTTTTCACCTAAAACCTCCGTTTTTTTCACCTAAAATCCCCGGGTTTTTTTCCCAAAATCTCCTTTTTTTCACCCAAACCTCACCTGCATTTACCTGAGCCCCCTTCAATTCCATTTTAACCCTTTAAATCCCATTGTAACCCCTAAAATCCCCCCCAAATCCCCATTTTAACCCCTAAAATCCCCATTTTTTCACCAAAAATCCCGTTTTTTTTTCCCAAAATCCCCATTTTTCACCCCGAATTTTCACCTGAGCTCACCCAGCCGTCTTTCACTTCAATTTTAACCCCTAAAATGCCATTTTAACCCTTAAAATCCCCGCAAAATCTCCGTTTTTTGCCCTAAAATCCCCATTTTTTCACCAAAAATCCCCGTTTTTTTCCCAAAATCTCCTTTTTTCCACCCAAACTTCACCTGCATTTACCTGAGCCCCCTTCAATTCCATTTTAACCTTTAAATCCCATTGTAACCCCTAAAATCCCCCCAAATCCCCATTTTAACCCCTAAAATCCCCATTTTTTCACCTAAAATCCCCATTTTTTCACCAAAAATCCCCGTTTTTTTTTCCCAAAATCCCCATTTTTCCCCCCAAATCCCATTCCCAGTGCTGCTGACGTGGGTGAACTGCCGCAGCGTGCGCTGGGCCACGCGGGTGCAGGACGTGTTCACGGCGGGGAAGCTGCTGGCGCTGGCGCTGATCGTGGGCGCCGGCGCCGTGCTCATCGCCAGGGGTGAGACGAAAATGGGGCAAAAAACCCAAATTTTGGGCAAAAACGAGGGAAAAACGGGGGTTTTGGGGGGAAAAACGGGGGTTTTGGGGGGAAAAACGGGGGTTTGGGGGGGGCAAAAATGGGGGAAAAAACCAGGAAGAAACCCCCGGAATTCGAGAAGAGGAAAAGCACCGAGGAAAAAATAAAAAAAGGATTTGGGGAAAAAAATGGGGGAAAATCAGGAAAAAATGGGGAAAAGCAAATAAATAGCGGAGGGAAAATTGGGGGAAAACAGGGAGATAAACGGGGGTAAAATCGGGGAAAAACCACAGGGTTTTGGGGAAAAATAGGTGAAAATACAGAGGGAAAAAGGATTTTGGGGTAAGAAAACGAAAAATGGGGAAGAGTCAAAGAAGCAGGGATTTGGGGGGAAAATTGGGGTAAAAACACGGGAAAATGGCGATAAATGGGATTTGGGGGGAGAACTTGAAGAATTTGGGGGAAAAGGGGGAAAAAAGGTAAAGAAAAGAGGGGAGCTGGGGCAGAATGGGGAAAAATTTGGGGAAAATAATTGGGATTTTAGGGTGGGAAAACGGAATTATTTTCGAGAAATGGGTGACAAACAAGGGAAAAGTAAATTTGGGGGAAAAAAGGGAAAAATTGGGGAGGAATTGCAGAAAATTGGTAAAAAAATGCCCCGAAAAGGAGCTGGCGGTGATCGTGGGCGCCGGGGATGAGATAAAAATGGGGCAAAAACCCCAGATTTTGGGCAAAAATAAAAAATTCAGGGTTTTGGGGAAAAAAAAGGGGAGGAATGGGGAAAAAAAGGGGGGAAATAAAGGGGAAATTGGGGGAAATAATGAGATTTTTGGGAAAAATGGGGGAGCAGTAAAAGGGGGAAATGGGGGGAATAATGAGATTTTTTGGAGGAAAATGGGGGGGAAATTGGGAAAAAAGAGGGAGAATTGGGAAAAATCGGTGGAAAAAATAGGTAGAAAGGGGATTTTGGGAAAATGGGGAGAAAAGGGGAAAAAATGAGGAAAAAGTGGAGAAAAAGAGGAGAAAATTGGGGGAAATGGGGAATAAAAGGGAGTTTGGGGAAAAAAGGGAGGGGAAAAAGGGAAAAATAAGGAAAAGTTGGGGAAAAGGGAGAAAATTGGGGGGATTTTGGGGAAAAATGGGAAAAAAAGCTGAGGAAAATCAGGAATTTGGGGGGAAAAAAGGGGAAACTGGGGAGGAATGGAGCTGATCGCCAGGGGTGAGATAAAAATGGGGCAAAAAACCCAAATTTTGGGCAAAAATATAGACAGCAGGGGAAAAGAAGGGATTTGGGGGGGAAAATAGGTAAAAAACCCTCAGGGATTTGGGAGGGAAATGGGGAAAAATTGAGTTTGTTGGGGAGAAAATGGAAAAAAAACCAAAAAAAAAAGGAAAAACGGCGGGGAAAAAAAAGGTGATTTTTGGGAAAAATGGAGATTATTAAGGGAAGGAACTCGGGGAAAAAATGGGATTGGGGAGAGGAAAAATGGGGGAGAAGAAAAGGGGGAAAAGCCCCAGGAAAAGTTTGGAGTAAACGAAATTTTTTGGGAAAAAAAAATGGGATTTTGGGAAAAAAAAGAGGAGGTTTGGAAGGTAAAATCCGGAAAGTTTCGGGGGGGTTGAAATAGGGGAAAAATGAGGGGAAATAGGGATAAAAGTGGATTTGGGGAAAAATGGGGTGGAAAATGGGATTTTTTTTTTTTTGTTTTTCCCTGCCCAGGTGAGCATTTCTGGCTCCGCCCCTCGCGAGCCGGGGAAATGGGGGAAAAACCAGGAAAATCGGGAAAAAATAGAGAAAAACTGGGAAAAAATTGGATTTCAGGGGGCAAAGAATGGGAAAGGCGGGGGAAAATGGGATTTTGGGAAAATAAATGGGGAAAATGGGGGGAAAATGGGGGGAAAAGCCTCAGGAAAAATTGGGTTCTTTGCGAAAAAAATGGGGGAAATGTGGAGAAAATAGGGGGAAAAATGGGGAAAAAAAATCGGAGAAAAATCAGAAAAAAATGGGTGAAAATCGGAAATTTCCGTTGGAAAAGTTAAAAATGGTTATAAATGTATTAAAACCTTAAAAGCAATAGAAATAACTTTAAAATATTTTTAAATCGCCAAAAGATTAGGAAGAAATTGGGGAAAAAACCTGAAAAAAAAGGGAAAAAAAATTCGAATAAAACAAAAAAAAAGTCGCTAAAAAATGGCAAAAAATCGCTAAAAAATCCAAATTTTTTTCCAATTTTTTTCCTGATTTTGTCCCAAATTTTTTGGTTTTCCCCTGTCCCAGGTGAGCATTTCTGGCTCCGCCCCTCGCAGGCGTTTTCCTGGTGGGCGGAGCCGGGGGCGGGGCCCCTGTTCCTGCCTGGAAATGGGGAAAAATCAGGAAAAAATTGGGAAAAATTGGGGCAAAATGTGCGGAAAATATGGGAGAAAAATGGGGAAAAAAGCCTCAGGAAAAAGTGGGTTTTTTTGAGAAAAAAATGGGGGGGAAAAATGGGGAAAAAAATCGGAGAAAAATCAGGAAGAAATAGGAGAAAGTATTGAAATTTTTTTTAATTTAAAATCTTAAAGAACTAATTAAAATTTTAAAAATCAATAAAAATAATTTAAGAGCATTTTTGAATCACCAAAATTTTGGGAAAAAATTTGGGAAAAATTCCTGAAAAAAAAAACGGAAAAAAAATTGGAAAAAAAAAAAAAACGGAAAAAAAGCCGTAAAAAATGGCAAAAAATCGCTAAAAAATCCAAATTTTTTTCCAATTTTTTCCTGATTTTTTCCCAAATGTTTTTGTTTTTCCCCTGTCCCAGGTGAGCATTTCTGGCTCCGCCCCTCGCAGGTGGGCGGAGCCGGGGGCGGGGCCTCTGTTTTCCTGGTGGGCGGCGCCGGGGGCGGGGCCTCTGTTCCTGCCTGGGAAATGGGGAAAAATGGGAAAAAATTGGGGAAAAATTGGGAAAGACTTGAGAAAGAATGGGATTATGGGAAAAATGAGGGGAAAAAGGGGGGAAAAAGGGAAAAAACTTGGGAAAAGGGAAAAAACAGAAAAAAGTTGGGGATTTATGGGAAAAAGTGAGGGAAAAGAGGAAGAAAATGGGGAGGAAAAGTGGAGGGAAAAAATGGGGGAAAAAATTAAAAAATGGCAAAAAAGCCGGTTAAAGATTGTGAAAGATTGGTTAAAGCTCACGAACTCGATAAAGATGAATAAGAATTGGATGAAACCCTCAAGAAATGAAAAAAGAATTTAAAAATTGGAGAGAGATCCGTTAAAAGTTGGGAAAAGATCCTGGCAAAAGATGGGAAAAAAAAACGCGGAAAAATATCGGAAAAAAATCGCAAAAAAATTGGAAAAAACCCTGGAAAAAAGGTAAAAAATCCCTAAGAATTGCTAAAAAAATGTGATTTTTTTTGGTTCTTACCTGTCCCAGGTGAGCATTTCTGGCTCCGCCCCTCGCAGGCGTTTTCCTGGTGGGCGGAGCCGGGGGCGGGGCCTCTGTTCCTGGCCTGCCTGCAGGGATCCTTCGCCTACGGGGGATGGAACTTCCTCAACTACGTCACCGAGGAGCTGGTGGAGCCCCAGAGGTGAGGATTGGGGCGAAAAACGGCGAAATTGGGAAAAAAGAAAAAAAAAATGGGGAAAATCGGTGAAGAAATGGGGAAAAAATGGGGAAATTTGGGGTAAAAATGGGAATTTTGGGACACCCGGGCATCCTCAGCTGCGTCACCGAGGAGCCGGTGGAGCCCCAGAGGTGAGGATTGGGGCGAAAAACGGGGAAATTGGGAAAAAAGAAAAAAAAAATGGGGAAAATCGGTGAAAAAATGGGGAAAAACGGGGAAAAAATGGGGAAATTTGGGGTAAAAATGGGGAAAAAATTGGAGAAAATTTGGATTAAAAATGGGGATTTGGGCACAGCTGGGAGGGGAAAAATGAGGAAAAAATGGTGGAAAAATGAGAAAATTTGGGTGAAAAATGGGGAAAAAAGCAGAAAATTCGGGTTAAAAATGGAGAAAATTGGAATTGAAAATGGGGATTTGGGCACAGCTGGAAGGGGAAAAATGGGAAAAAATGAGGAAAAAAAAGGTGGAAAAATGGTGGAAAAATGAGAAAATTTGGGTGAAAAATGCAGAAAAAAAGAGAAAAAAAAAAGGAGGAAAAAGTGGGAATTTTGGGGTACCTGGGATGGGAAAATGGGAAAAAAATGGGAAAAAACGGTGAAAAAATGGGGAAATTTGGGTTAAAAATGGGGAAAAAAAAGGAGAAAATTGGAATTAAAAATGGGGATTTGGGCACACCCGGGAATGGAAAGATGAGAAAAAAAATGGTGGAAAAATGAGAAAATTTGGGTGGAAAATGGGGAAAAAATGAAAAAAAAAAAAAGGAGGAAAAAAAATGGGAATTTTGGGGCATCCGGGAGGGGAAAAAAATGGGGAAAAAAAGGGAAAAAAATGTGAAAAAATGAGGAAATTTGGGTGGGAAATGAAAAATAAAAGATGAAAAAATGGGAGAAAAATGTGGAAAAAATGGTGAAGAAATGGGAATTTTGGGGTAAAAAATGGGGATTTTGGGGTGAAAAATGGGGATTTTGGGGTTAGGAATGAGAATTTTGGGGTTAAAAATGGGGATTTTGGGGTTAAAAATGGGGATTTGGGGGTTAAAAATGGGGATTTTGTGGTTAAAAATGGGATTTGGGGGTTAAAAATGGGGATTTGGGGTTAAAAATGGGGATTTTGGGGTTAAAAATGGGATTTGGGGGTTAAAAATGGGGGTTTTGGGGTTAAAAATGGGGATTTTGGGGTTAAAAATGGGGATTTTGGGGTGAAAAATGGGGATTTGGGGTTAAAAATGGGGATTTGGGGTTAAAAATGGGGATTTTGGGGTTAAAAATGGGGATTTGGGGTTCAAAATGGGGATTTTGGGGTTAAAAATGGGGATTTGGGGTTCAAAATGGGGATTTGGGGTTAAAAGTGGGGATTTTGGGGTTAAAAATGGGGATTTTGGGGTTAAAAATGGGGATTTTAGGGTTAAAAATGGGGATTTTGGGGTACCTGGGCACAGCTGGGGGGAGAAAACACTGAAAATAAAGGGGAAAAAATGGTGAAAAAAAGGGGAAAAAAATGGTGAAAAAATGGGGAATATTGGATTAAAAATGGGGAAAATTGGGTAAAAAATGGGGAAAATTGGGTAAAGAATGGGGAAAATTGGGTTAAAAATGGGGAAAATTGGGTAAAAAGTGAGGAAAATTGGGTAAAAAATGGGGAAAATTGGGTTGAAAACGGGGATTTGGGGTTAAAAACTTGGATTTTTGGGTTTCGGGGCCGGCCCGAGGTGGATTTTGGGGCGGTTTTGGTGGATTTTGGGGCGGTTTTGGTGGATTTTGGCGTTTTCGGCGCCGTTTTCCAGGAATTTGCCCTTGGCCATCTCCATCTCCATCCCGCTGGTGACGTTCCTGTACGTGGCGGCCAACGTGGCGTACCTGGCGGCCATGAGCCCCGGGGAGATCCTGCAGAGCGACGCCGTGGCCGTGGTGAGGGGAAAAAGCCAAAAATTTGGGGGAAAAAAGTGAAAATTTGGGAAAAAACGGCGAAAAAACGAGGAAAATCGGTGAAAAAATGGGGATTTTGGGGTTAAAAATGGGGATTTTAGGGTTAAAATGGGGATTTTGGGGTTAAAAATGGGGATTTTGGGGTTAAAAATGGGGATTTTAGGGTTAAAAATGGGGATTTTAGGGTTAAAAATGGGGATTTTGGGGTTAAAAATGGGGATTTTGGGGTACCTGGCGGCCATGAGATCCTGCAGAGCGACGCCGTGGCCGCGGTGAGGGGAAAATGGGGCGAAAAAGGGGAAATTTGGTGAAAAAACCGGAAAAATCGGTGAAAAAATGGGGATTTTAGGGTTAAAAATGGGGATTTTAGGGTTAAAAATGGGGATTTTAGGGTTAATACTGGGGATTTTGGGGTTAAAAATGGGGATTTTGGGGTACCCGGCGGCCATGAGATCCTGCAGAGCGACGCCGTGGCCGTGGTGAGGGAAAATGGGGCGAAAAAGGGGAAATTTGGTGAAAAAACGGGAAAAATCGGTGAAAAAATGGGGATTTTGGGGTTAAAAATGGGGATTTTAGGCTTAAAAATGGGGATTTTAGGGTTAAAAATGGGGATTTTGGGGTTAAAAATGGGGATTTTGGGGTACCTGGCGGCCATGAGCCCCGGGGAGATCCTGCAGAGCGACGCCGTGGCCGTGGTGAGGGGGAAAAGCCAAAAATTTGGGGGAAAAAAGTGAAAATTTGGGAAAAAACGGCGAAAAAACGAGGAAAATCGGTGAAAAAATGGGGATTTTAGGGTTAAAAATGGGGATTTTGGGGTTAAAAATGGGGATTTTTGGGGTTAAAAATGGGGATTTTAGGGTTAAAAATGGGGATTTTGGGGTTAAAAATGGGGATTTTAGGGTTAAAAATGGGGATTTTGGGGTTAAAAATGGGGATTTTAGGGTTAATACTGGGGATTTTGGGGTTAAAAATGGGGATTTTAGGGTTAAAAATGGGGATTTTGGGGTACCTGGCGGCCATGAGATCCTGCAGAGCGACGCCGTGGCCGCGGTGAGGGGAAAATGGGGCGAAAAAGGGGAAATTTGGTGAAAAAACCGGAAAAATCGGTGAAAAAATGGGGATTTTAGGGTTAAAAATGGGGATTTTAGGGTTAAAAATGGGGATTTTGGGGTAAAAAATGGGGATTTTGGGGTTAAAAATGGGGATTTTGGGGTAAAAAATGGGTAAAAAGTGGGGAAATTGGACTTAAAAATGGGGGTTTGGGCACACCTGGGGAACCTGGGCACACCTGGGGGAGAAAAGAAAAAAAATTCGGGAAAAAATGGGAAAAAACGAAGAAAGAACGGGGAAATTTGGGGAAAAAATGGGGAATTTTTGGAGTCGCACCTGGAGGGGGCAAATGGGGAAAGAATGAGAAAATTTGGGTGAAAAACTGGGGAAAAAAGGGTGAAAAATGAGAAAATTTGGGGTAAAATGGGGAATTTGGGGGGCTTGGCTACACCCGGACGGAGAAAACTCCAAAAAATTGGGGAAATTTGGGGGGAAAATGGGGTAAAAATGGGGATTTTTAGGTAAAAATGGGGATTTTGGGGGTTTGGGCTCAACTGGAAACACCTGGAGGAGAAAAGGAAAAATATTGGGTGGAATTTGGGGAAAAAATGGGGAAAAACAGTGAAAAAATGGGGAAATTTGGGGGAAAAATGGGTAAAAAATGGGGATTTTGGGGTTAAAAATGGGAATTTTGGGGTGAAAAATGGGAATTTTGGGGATTTTGGGGTACCTGGCGGCCATGAGATCCTGCAGAGCGACGCCGTGGCCGCGGTGAGGGGAAAATGGGGCGAAAAAGGGAAAATTGGGTGAAAAAAACAAAAAAAATTAGGTGAAAATTGGGGAAAAAATGAGGAAATTAGGGGGAAAAAATGGGAAAAAGCTGTGAAAAAATGGGAAAAGATGGTGAAAAAAATGGGTTAAAAATGAGAATTTGGAGAGTTTGGACACGCCTGGGCACACCGGGGGGAAAAATAAAAAATTGGGTGAAATTTGGGGGAAAAATGGTAAAAACAGTGAAAAATGGGGAAATTTAGGTGAAAAATGGGGAATTTGGGTGAAAAATGGGGAATTGGGGTGAAAAATGGGGAAATTGGGTGAAAAATGGGGAAATTTGGGTGAAAAATGGGGAATTTGGGTGAAAAATGGGAAATTTGGGTGAAAAATGGGGAAATTTGGGTGAAAAATGGGGAATTTGGGTGAAAAATGGGGAATTTGGGTGAAAAGTGGGGAAATTTGGGTGAAAAATGGGGAAATTTGGGTGAAAAATGGGGAAATTTGGTGAAAAATGGGGAATTTGGGTGAAAAATGGGGAAATTTGGGTGAAAAATGGGGAATTTGGGTGAAAAATGGGGAAATTTGGGTGAAAAATGGGGAAATTTGGGTGAAAAATGCGGAAATTTGGGTGAAAAATGGGGAAATTGGGTGAAAAATGGGGAATTTGGGTGAAAAGTTGGGAAATTTGGGTGAAAAATGGGGAAATTTGGGTGAAAAATGGGGAATTTGGGTGAAAAGTTGGGAAATTTGGGTGAAAAATGGGGGAATTTGGTTAAAAATGGGGAATTTGGGTGAAAAATGGGGAATTTGGGTGAAAAATGGGGAATTTGGGTGAAAAATGGGGAAATTTGGGTGAAAAATGGGGAATTAGGGTGAAAAATGGGGAAATTTGGGTGAAAAGTTGGGAAATTTGGGTGAAAAATGGGGAATTTGGGTGAAAAATGGGGAATTTGGGTGAAAAATGGGGAATTGGGGTGAAAAATGGGGAAATTTGGGTGAAAAATGGGGAATTTGGGTGAAAAATGGGGAATTTGGGTGAAAAATGGGGAAATTTGGGTGAAAAATGGGGAATTTGGGTGAAAAATGGGGAATTTGGATGAAAAGTGGGGAAATTTGGGTGAAAAATGGGGAAATTGGGGTGAAAAATGGGGAATTTGGGTGAAAAATGGGGAAATTTGGGTGAAAAATGGGGAAATTTGGGTGAAAAATGGGGAATTTGGGTGAAAAATGGGGAAATTTGGGGAAAAAATGCTTTAAAATGGGGAATAATGAGATTTTGGAGGTTCTGGCTCACCTGGTCACAGCAAGGAGGGAAAAAATGGGGAAAAAAATGGAAAAAAAAGAGAAAAAAAATAAAATTTGCGGAAATAAAAGGAGCGTTCGGGGTAAAAAAAACGGATTTTTGGGGCAAAAATGTGGATGTTTTCCGGGAAAAAAGCGGGAATTTTGAGGAAAATTTGGGACTTTTTGAGGAATTTTGGGATTTTTAAAAAATTTCTCTGGGTCCTTCTGGGATTTGTTGGGAATTGTTGGCAGATTTTGGGAATTCTTTGGGATTTGGGAGAAGTTTGTTTTTTTTTTTTTTTTTTTTTGGGGCGATTTTCTGGGAATTCTTTGGGGATTTTTTTTTTTTTCAGGGTTTTTGGGAAACTTCTCGGGGGAAATTTTGGGAATTTTGTGGGGATTCTGTTGGGACTTGGGAGAATTATTGGGGTTTTTTTTTTAACTTTCGGGCGTTTATTGGGCATTTTTGGGGGGAGTTTTTTGGGAATTTGTTGGGAATTCTTTGGGGATTTGTTGGGGATTTTGCTTTTCGTGGGAAATTTGATAATTTTTTGTTATTTTTCCCCCCTCAGACGTTCGGGGAGAAGGTTCTGGGCCCCCTGGCCTGGGTGATGCCCTTGGCCGTGGCTCTCTCCACCTTCGGCGGCGTCAACGGCTCCCTCTTCACCTGCTCCAGGTCAGAGACCCCGAAATCCCCAAATTCCCAACGTTTCCCCAAAATTCCCACAATTTTCCCCAATTTTTCCCGATTTTTTTCCGATTTTTCCTCATTTTTTTGTCATTTTTGGTCGTTTTTCCATCAAACTTGTGATTTTTTTTTTCTCTCTAATGTCCCTCTTCACTTGCTCCAGGTCAGAGACCCCGAAATTCCCAAATTCCCAACATTTCCCCAAAATTCCCACAATTTTCCCCAATTTTTCCCCATTTTTTTCCGATTTTTCTCCATTTTTTGATCATTTTTGGTCGTTTTTCCATCAAATTTGTGATTTTCTTTCCCCTCTAATTTCCATCTTCACCTGCTCCAGGTCAGAGACCCCGAAATTCCCAAATTCCCAACATTTCCCCAAAATTCCCACAATTTTCCCCAATTTTTCCCGATTTTTTTCCGATTTTTCCCCATTTTTTGGTCATTTTTGGTCGTTTTTCCATCAAATTTGTGATTTTCTTTCCCTGTAATTTCCTTCTTCACCTGCTCCAGGTCAGAAACACCAAAATTCCCAAATTCCCAACATTTCCCCAAAATTCCCACAATTTTCCCCAATTTTTCCCGATTTTTTTCCGATTTTTCCCCATTTTTTGGTCATTTTTGGTCATTTTTCTATCAAATTTCGGATTTTTTTCCCCTCTAATTTCCTTCTTCACCTGCTCCAGGTCAGAAACCCAAAAATCCCCAAATTCCCAACATTTCCCCAAAATTCCCACAATTTTCCCCAGTTTTTCCCGATTTTTTCGCCATTTTTTTGGTCATTTTCCAGTCATTTTTTCCTCAAATTTCTCCATTTTTACCCCAAATTTCCCCTTCCCAACCCCCTCTTCACCTGCTCCAGGTCAGGAAATTCACAAATTCCAAAATTCCCAACATTTCCCCAAAATTCCCACAATTTTCCCCAATTTTTCCCCATTTTTTTCCGATTTTTCCCCATTTTTTGGTCATTTTTGGTCGTTTTTCCATCAAATTTCGGATTTTTTTTCCCCTCTTATTTCCTTCTTCACCTGCTCCAGGTGAGAAACACCAAAATCCCCAAATTCCCAAAATTTCCCCAAATTTCCCACAATTTTCCCCAATTTTTCCCCATTTTTTTCCGATTTTTCCCCATTTTTTGGTCATTTTTGGTCGTTTTTCCATCAAGTTTGTGATTTTCTTTCCCTGTAATTTCCTTCTTCACCTGCTCCAGGTCAGAAACACCAAAATTCCCAAATTCCCAACATTTCCCCAAAATTCCCACAATTTTCCCCAATTTTTCCCCATTTTTTTCCGATTTTTCCCCATTTTTTGATCACTTTTGGTCATTTTTCCATCAAATTTCTGATTTTTTTTCCTCTCTAATTTCCTTCTTCACCTGCTCCAGGTCAGGAACCCCAAAATTCCCAAATTCCCAACATTTCCCCAAAATTCCCACAATTTTCCCCAATTTTTCCCCATTTTTTTCCGATTTTTCCCCATTTTTTTGTCATTTTTGGTCGTTTTTCCATCAAATTTCTGATTTTTTTTCCCCTCTAATTTCCTTCTTCACCTGCTCCAGGTGAGAAACACCAAAATCCCCAAATTCCCAAAATTTCCCCAAATTTCCCACAATTTTCCCCAATTTTTCCCCATTTTTTTCCGATTTTTCCCCATTTTTTGGTCATTTTTGGTCATTTTTCCATCAAATTTCGGATTTTTTTTCCCCTCTTATTTCCTTCTTCACCTGCTCCAGGTGAGAAACCCCGAAATTCCCAAATTCCCAAAATTTCCCCAAAATTCCAACAATTTTCCCCAATTTTTCCCGATTTTTTTCCGATTTTCCCCCATTTTTTGATCATTTTTGGTCGTTCTTCCATCAAATTTCTGATTTTTTTTCCCCTCTAATTTCCCTCTTCACCTGCTCCAGGTCAGAGACCCCGAAATTCCCAAATTCCCAAAATTTCCCCAAAATTCCCACAATTTTCCCCAATTTTTCCCCATTTTTTTCCGATTTTTCCCCATTTTTTGGTCATTTTTGGTCATTTTTCCATCAAATTTCGGATTTTTTTTCCCCTCTAATTTCCATCTTCACCTGCTCCAGGTGAGAAACACCAAAATCCCCAAATTCCCAAAATTTCCCCAAATTTCCCACAATTTTCCCCAATTTTTCCCGATTTTTTTCCGATTTTCCCCCATTTTTTGGTCATTTTTGGTCGTTTTTCCATCAAATTTGTGATTTTCTTTCCCTGTAATTTCCTTCTTCACCTGCTCCAGGTCAGGAACACCAAAATCCCCAAATTCCCAACATTTCCCCAAAATTCCCACAATTTTCCCCAAATTTTCCCGATTTTTTTCCGATTTTTCCCCATTTTTTGATCATTTTTGGTCGTTTTTCCATCAAATTTGTGATTTTCTTTCCCTGTAATTTCCTTCTTCACCTGCTCCAGGTGAGAAACACCAAAATCCCCAAATTCCCAAAATTTCCCCAAAATCCCTGGAATTTTCCCCAATTTTTCCTGATTTTTTCGCCATTTTTTTGGTCATTTTCCAGTCATTTTTTCCTCAAATTTGTCCATTTTTACCCCAAATTTCCCTTTCCCAAACCTCTCTTCACCTGCTCCAGGTCAGAAACCCTAAATTTCCCAAAATCCCACAATTTTCCCAAAACTCCCCCAATTTTCCCTCCGAATTTTTCCTTCCAAATTCCCCAATTTCCCCCCAAAATTCCCTGAATTTTCTCCTTTTTCTTTTCCACAAATTCCCCAAATTCCGAAATCCCCCCGGATCTCACCCAAAACCTCCCAATTTTGCTCAAAATCCCCAAAATTTCCCCCCCCCCAGATTTTCCCATTTTCCCCTCATTTCTCCCCGTTCATTTCCCCCATGACATCATCCCCTCATCGTGACCACGCCCACCATGACATCACCACCGCCGTGACCACGCCCACAATTGCATCACTCCACCGTGACCACGCCTACCATGACATCACCACCGCTGTGACCACGCCCACCATGACATCATCTGCCTGTGACCACGCCTACCATGACATCATCTGCCTGTGACCACGCCCACCATGACATCATCTACCTGTGACCACGCCCACCATGACATCATCTGCCTGTGACCACGCCCACAATGGCATCATTCCACCGTGACCACGCCCACCATGACATCACCACCACCGTGACCACGCCCACCATGACATCACCCCGTGGTGACCACGCCTACCATGATATCATCCACCTGTGACCACGCCCACCATGACATCATCTGCCTGTGACCACACCTACCATGACATCATCTACCTGTGACCACGCCTACCATGACATCGCCACCGCTGTGACCACGCCCACAATTTCATCATCCCACCGTGACCACGCCTACCATGACATCATCTACCTGTGACCACGCCCACCATTGCATCACCCCGCCATGGCCACGCCCACCATGACATCATCTGCCTGTGACCACGCCCACTATGACATCGCACCGCTGTGACCACGCCCACCATGACATCATCTGCCTGTGACCACGCCCACCATGACATCACCACCGCCGTGACCACGCCCACCATGACATCACCCTTGCTGTGACCATGCCCCCAATGACATCATCTGCCTGTGACCACGCCCACCATGACATCATCTGCCTGCGACCACGCCTACCATGACACCCTCTACATGTGACCACGCCCACCATGACATCACCACCACCGTGACCACGCCCACCATGACATCACCGTTGGTGTGACCACGCCCCCGATGACATCACCCCGCCGTGACCACGCCCACCATGACATCACCCTTCCTGTGACCACGCCCACCATGACATCACCCCGCCATGGCCACGCCCACCATGACATCACCCTTGCTGTGACCACGCCCCCGATGACATCACCCTTGCTGTGACCACGCCTCCGATGACGTCACCCCGCGGTGGCCCCGCCCCCCGATGACGTCACCAGGCTGTTCTACGCGGGCGCCCGCGAGGGGCAGCTGCCGGCGCTGCTCGCCATGATCCACCTGCGGCGCCACACCCCCGTCCCCGCCCTGCTCGTCACCGTGAGACACCGAAATGGGGCTGAAAACCGGGAAATCGGGAAAAAACGGGGAAAAACAAAAAAAAAATGGGGAAAATCGGGCGAGAAACGGTGCGAAAAACGGGGGAGAAATGAGTTAGGAAAGGGTTAAAATCAGGTAGGAAAGGGTTAAAAATTGGGTCCTAAAGGGCTAAAAATGGTAGGAAAAGGGTTAAAAATATTCCGAAAAATGGATAAAAAGTGGATTAAAATTTTGATTGGGAATAGATGGAAAAATTGACGAAAAATGGCCAAAAATTGGTAAAAAATGGGTTAAAGTCTGGTGAAAAGTGGGGTAAAAAATGGGTTAAAAATGGGTGGAAATTGCTTTAAGAAAGGGTTAAAAATTGGGTTAAAAGTGGGTAAAAATTGGTTATAAATTGGTAAAACTTGGGGAAGAAAAGGTTAAAATCTGGGTGAAAAATGGGGGAAAATTGGGTGGAAAAATGGATGAAAACTGGGTTGAAAAAAATTTTTGCAGCGGCAAAAAAAAGCGTTAAAACCTGGTCTAAAACGGGGGAAAACTGGGTTAAAGGTTGGTGGAAATTTGGGTAAAAACTGGTGTAAAAATTGATTAAAAATGGGGTTAAGAAAGGGTTAAAATTTGGGTGAAGATTGGGTTAAAAAATGGGAGAGGAAAGGGTTAAAAACGCGGGTGGAAACCGGCTGAAAAATGGTTAAAAACAGCTGAAAAATGGGTGGAAAACGCCGGAAGTGGTTTAAAAAACGGGTAAAAGGGGTAAAAATCTGGTCCGGAAGGGGTTAAAAATTGGCGGGGAAATGGGCGGGCGTGTCCCCGGGTGGGCGTGTCCTGACGGGAGCCCCGCCCCCAGTGCGCGTCCACGCTGCTGATGCTGGTGACCGGCGACATCTACACGCTCATTAATTACGTGGGCTTCGTTAATTACCTCTGGTACGGCGTCACCGTGGCCGGGCTGGTGCTGCTCCGCTGGAGGGAGCCCCAACTGCCACGCCCCATCAAGGTAGGCCACGCCCACTTTGCTGATAAACCACGCCCGCTTTGGCTGATAAACCACGCCCGCTTTGGCTGTTAAACCACGCCCGCTTTGGCTGTTAAACCACGCCCGCTTTGGCTGTTAAACCACGCCCGCTTTGCGTGTGAAATACGAGGCACCTAATGGTGAAGCCACGCCCACTTTGGGCAGCAAACCACGCCCACTTTGTGTCTCAAATGCTGTGCCTTTTATGGTTAAACCACGCCCACTTTGAGACTGAAACCACGCCCCTTTCGCTGTTTAGCCACGCCCACTTTGGGCCTAAAGCCATGCCCACTTTATGTCTCAAACGTAGTTCCTTTTATGGCTAAGCCACGCCCACTTTGGACACTAAGCCACGCCCACTTTATGTTTAAATGTCGTTCCCTTTATGGTTAAGCCACGCCCACTTTATGTCTCTAAACCACGCCCACTTTGAGCTTCAACCACGGCCACTTTGTACCCTTAACCACGCCCGCTTTATGTCTCAAACCACGCCCCTTTTGAGCTTAAACCACACCCACTTTGGACCTGAAACCACGCCCACTTTTGGTCCTAAACCACGCCCCTTTTGAGCTGTAACCACGCCCACTTTGCCACCACACCACGCCCACTTTATGTCTCAAATGACGTTCCTTTTATGGCTAAGCCACGCCCCTTTTGTGCTTAAACTACACCCACTTTGTACCCTAAACCACGCCCACTTTAGGTCTCAAATTCTATCCCTTTTATGGTTAAACCACGCCCCCTTTTGTGCTCTAACCACGCCCCCCTGGTGGATTCCCACGCTCCCCCCATTCATAAAATTAATCCATTCCCACGCCAAGCTCCGCCCCCATTCACCGAAACCGCGCCCCCTGCAGGATTCCTACGCTCCCCATTCATAAAAACAATCGCTGCAAACGCTCCCGGGTTAATTCCCACGCCCCCATTGATAAAAATTGTGACTACGAACGCCCCCTACAGAATTCCCACGCCCCCCCCATTCATAAAATTGATCACTACAAATGCCCCTACAGAATTCCCACGCACCCCATTCATAAAATTGATCACTACAAATGCCCCTATAGAATTCCCACGCACCCCATTCATAAAATTGATCACTACAAATGTCCCTATAGAATTCCCACGCACCCCATTCATAAAAAATCTCACTGCAAACACTCCCTAGTTAATTTCCATGCTCGCCATTCACAAAAAATCACAGTCCCAAACGTCCCTCAGTGAATTCCCGTGCTCTCCATTCATAAAATAATCTTACTACCAACACCCCCCACAAAATTGCCACGCCCCCCATTCATAAAATTGATTACTACAGATGCCCCTGTAGAATTCCCCACGCTCCCATTCATAAAAAAATCGCACTCCAAACACCCCCCCACGCCATTCCCACGCTCCCCATTCATAAAAGCGAGCACCGCAAATGCGTCTACGTAGTTCCCACGCCCCCCCCCCCCCATTCATGAAAGTTACTACTATGGCCGCTCCCGCGGAATTCCCGCGCCTCCCATTCACAAAAAAAATCCACACTCCAAACGCCGCCCCACACCATTCCCACGCCCCCAAACCCCCTCAAATCCCCTCAAACCACCCCAAAACCCCCTCTAGACCCCCAAACCCCCCCAAAAACCCACCCAAATCCACTCAATCCTCCCCCAAACCTCACCCAAACGCCCCCAAACCCCCCCAAAACCTCCCCAAAACCCCCTCAAACCTCCCAAAACCCCCCCAAAACCCCCTCAAACCCCCCCAAAACCTCCCCAAATCCTCATTTAACCTCCCCAAAACCTCCCCAAATCCCCCCGAAACCCCCTCAAACCTCCCCAAATCCTCATTTAACCTCCCCAAGACCCCCCCAAACCTCCCAAGACCCCCCCAAACCCGCTCAAAACCCCCTCAAACCCCCTCAAAACCACCCCAAAACCCCCTCAAACCGCCCCAAACCCCCCCAAAACCCCCTCAAAACCCCCTCAAACCTCCCCAAATCCTCATTTAACCTCCCCAAGACCCCCCCAAACCTCCCCAAACCCCCCCAAAACCTCCCCAAAACCCCCTCAAACCTCCCCAAAACCCCCCTCAAACCCCCCAAAACCCCCTCAAACCTCCCCAAATCCTCATTTAACCTCCCCAAACCCCCCCAAACCTCCCCAAACCCCCACCAAACCCCCCTCAAACCGCCCCAAATCCCCCCAAACCCCCCTCAAACCTCCCCAAACCCCCCCAAAACCCCCTCAAACCTCCCCAAATCCTCATTTAACCTCCCCAAGACCCCCCCAAACCCCCCCCAAACGCCCCCAAACCTCCCCAAATCCCCCCTCAAACCTCCCAAACCCCCCAAATCCCCTTTAGACCCCCCCAAACCTCCCCAAACCTCCCCAAATCCCCCCGAAACCCCCCCAAAACCTCCCCAAATCCTCATTTAACCTCCCCAAAACCTCCCCAAACCCCCCCAAACCCCCCCCAAACGCCCCCAAAACCCCCCAAATCCCCTTTAGACCCCCCCCAAACCTCCCCAAATCCCCCCAAAACCCCCCCAAATCCCCCAAAACCCCCTCAAACCCCCTCAAACATCCCCAAATCCTCATTTAACCCCCCCAAACCTCCCCAAACCCCCCCAAACCCGCTCAAAACCCCCCAAATACCCCCAAACCCCCCCAAAACCTCCCCAAAGCCCCCTCAAACCCCCTCAAACTCCCCAAATCCTCATTTAACCTCCCCAAGACCCCCCCAAATCCCCCCGAAACCCCCTCAAACCTCCCCAAATCCCCCCGAAACCCCCAAACCCCCCAAATCCCCTTTAGACCCCCCCAAACCTCCCCAAATCCCCCCAAAACCCCCCCAAATCCCCCCAAAACCCCCTCAAACCCCCTCAAACATCCCCAAATCCTCATTTAACCCCCCCAAAATCTCCCCAAACCCCCCCAAACCTCCCCAAACCCCCCCAAACCCCCCCCAAACGCCCCCAAACCCCCCAAATCCCCTTTAGACCCCCCCAAACCTCCCCAAACCCCCCCAAAACCCCCTCAAACCTCCACAAACCCCCTCAAACCCCCCCCAAATCCACTCAATCCTCCCCCCAAACCCCACCAAATCCCCCCAAAACCCCCTCAAAGCTCCCCCAAATCCCCCCAAAACCCCCCCAAAACCTCCCCAAATCCTCATTTAACCTCCCCAAGACCCCCCCAAACCCCCCCGAAACCCCCTCAAACCTCCCCAAATCCTCATTTAACCTCCCCAAGACCCCCCCAAACCTCCCCAAGACCCCCCCAAACCCGCTCAAAACCCCCTCAAACCCCCTCAAAACCACCCAAAACCCCCTCAAACCGCCCCAAATCCCCCCAAAACCCCCTCAAAACCCCCCCAAAACCCCCTCAAACCACCCCAAAACCCCCTCAAACCTCCCCAAATCCCCCCAAACCCCCCCCAAACCCCCCCAAAACCCCCTCAAACCCCCTCAAAACCACCCCAAATCCTCTGAAACCTCCCCAAACTCCAAATGTCACCCCAAAACGCCCCCCGAACCCCGACGCGCAGGTGCACCTGGCGTTCCCGGCCGTGTACCTGCTCTTCTGGGGGGCCCTCCTGGCCTTCTCGGTGTGGTCGGAGCCGCTCGTGTGCGGCGTCGGCCTGGCCGTGGCGGCCACCGGCGCCCCCGTGTACCTGCTGTGCCTCCGGGGGGGACCCCGGCCCCCCGGCATCCAGAGCGCCATGGGGTGAGGGGGTTTTCGGGGGGGTTTGGGGGGGTTTGGGGGGTTTGAATGGGGTTTGGGGGGTTTGGGGGGTTTGAGTGGGGTTTGGGGGGGGTTTTATGGGGTTTGGGGGGGTTTGGGGGGTTTGAATGGGGTATTGGGGGGTTTGGGGGGTTTGAATGGGGTTTGGGGGGTTTGAATGGGGTTTGGGGGTTTAAGGGGGATTTGGGGGTCTGAAGGGGATTTTGGGGGGGTTTATCGGGATTTTGGGGGGTTTGAATGGGGTTTGGGGGGGTTTGAATGGGGTTTGGGGGGGTTTGGGGGGGTTTGAATGGGATTTGGGGGGGTTTGAATGGGATTTGGGGGGGTTTGAGGGGGTTTGAATGGGGTTTGGGGGGGTTTGAATGGGGTTTGGGGGGTTTGAATGGGATTTTGGGGGGTTTGAATGGGGTTTGGGGGGGTTTGAATGGGGTTTGGGGGGTTTGGGGGGGTTTGAATGGGGTTTGGGGGGGTTTGAATGGGGTTTGGGGGGTTTGAATGGGATTTGGGGGGGTTTGAATGGGGTTTGGGGAGGTTTGAGGGGGTTTGGGGGGGTTTGAATGGGGTTTTGGGGGGGTTTGAATGGGGTTTGGGGGGTTTGGGGGGGTTTGAATGGGGTTTGGGGGGGTTTGATTGGGATTTGGGGGGTTTGAATGGGGTTTGGGGGGTTTGGGGGGGTTTGAATGGGATTTGGGGGGTTTGAATGGGGTTTGGGGGCTTGAATGGGGTTTGGGGGGGTTTTATCGGGATTTTGGGGGGTTTAAATGGATTTTGGGGGGGTTTGAATGGGGTTTGGGGGGGTTTGAATGGGGGTTTGGGGGGTTTGAGGGGATTTTGGGGGGGTTTGAATGGGGATTTGGAGGTCTGAAGGGGATTTTGGGGGGGGTTTGATTGGGATTTGGGGGGGTTTGAGGGGGTTTGGGGGGGTTTAAATGGGGTTTGGGGGGGTTTGAATGGGGTTTGGGGGGTTTGAGGGGATTTTGGGGGGTTTGAGGGGATTTTGGGGGGTTGTGAGTGGGGTTTGAATGGGGTTTGGGGGGTTTGAGTGGGATTTTGGGGGGTTTGAATGGGAAAATTTGGGGGGTTTGAATGGCATTTTGGGGGGTTTGAATGGGGTTTGGGGGTGTTTGAATGGGATTTTGGGGGGGTTTGAATGGGGTTTGGAGGGGTTTGATGGGATTTTGGGGAATTTGAGGGGGTTTTGGGGGGTTTGAGGGGATTTTGGGGGGGTTTGATGGGTTGGGGGGTTATGGGTTGGGGGGGTTGTATGGGGTTTGGGGGGGTTTGAATGGGGTTTGGGGGGTTGATGGGGTTGGGGGGGGTTGGGTTGGGGGGGTTTGGGGGGTGGGGGGTTTGATGGGGTTTGGGGGGTTTTGGGGGAATTTGAGGGGGTTTGGGGGGAATTGAATGCGTTTGGGGTGATATTTTGGGGTTTGGGGGGGTTTTAATGGGGGTTTGGGGGTTGTTTAAATGGGATTTTGGGGGGTTTGAATGGGATTTTGGGGGAATTTGAGGGGGTTTTGGGGGGTTTGAATGGGATTTGGGGGGTTTTAATGGGGTTTGGGGGGCTTTGATTGGGGTTTGGGCGGGTTTAAGTGGGATTTTGGGGAAATTTAGGAGGAATTTAGAAAAAAAAAATTGGTATTTGGGGTGGGTTTTATGCGAATTTGGGATGGTTTGGGGGGGAAACATTTAAAGCGGATTTTCGGGATGTTACAGGAGTTTTTCGGAAGTTTGGGAGGGATTTGGGGAAGTTTGTGTGAATTTGGAAAGATTCAGATTTGGGGTGGATTTTACATGAATTTGGGGCCGCTTTGGGAATATTTAAAGCGGATTTTGGGGGGATTTTGAGGGGGATTTTGGGGCGGATTTAACGAAATTTCTGAATTTTTTTAGTGGAACCTCACCCAAATTCTTTGTTTTTATTTTATTTAATTTTTTTTTTAATTTTTATTTTGTTTTTTGTTTTCCCCTCCCCCCCCAGCGCGCGTGACGCGGTTCGGGCAGCGCCTCCTATTGGTCGTGTACCCGGGGGGCGGGGCCGAGGGTGGCCCCGCCCCCTCCCCCGAGCCCCTCAAGCCCCCCTCCCCCCCCCCTGCGAGGACCCCCTGACCCCCCTGACCCGCCCCGCCCCCTCCTGAGCCACGCCCCCTTTGCTTAGGCCACGCCCCCTCTCCTTGGCCCCGCCCCTGAGCCCGGTGGGGCCGCCCCTCCCCCACCCCCAGTGCCTTAAAAGGGGGCGTGGCCTCAATCCCCCCCTCATCCCAATGACGTCATGGGCAGAGCCGGCTCCGCCCCTTTCCTCCTGCTTTTAATAAGAGGGGGCGTGGCCTCGGCTTGTGAATAAAACACCTTTGGCAAAAAAAAAAAAAAAAAAACCGTTGTGTGTGTTTTTTATTATTTTTTTATTGAAATTTCCGGATTTTTCCACCAGAAGTTTTCCGTCGGTTTTTTACGGAAATTCCCGAAGTTTTTTTAATCCCGAACTTGGGCAAAAAAAAAAAAAAAAATTCCCCAATTTTTAAATTTTTTTTTTTTCCGGGGTTTTTCAGGGTCGTTTCCGGAAATTCCCGAAAATTTCCGAACTTTAAAGGGAAAATCGGGAGTTCTACAGAAATTCCCCAAAATTTTAATTTTTTCGCGAATTTTTCCGGAAATCACCGAAGTTTTTTACGGAAATCGCCGAAGTTTCACACGGAAATTTCCGAACTTTAATCGGGGAACAAAAATCCCGAATTCCTCCGGAAATTCCCGAACTCCTCCGAGTCTCCCCGACACCGGAAACACCCGAAGAGCCCCGGGAACAACCGGAAATACCCGAAGAGCACCGGAAACGCCCGAAGAGCCGCCGGGAACGCACGGAGAGTTACGGAAACACCCGAAGAGCCACGGGAAGCAACGGAAGGCGACGGAAACAGCCGAAGCGCCGTGCGGAAGTTGCCGAAGCCGCCGTCCGGAAGCGTCCGAAGGCGCAGCGCAAGCGGCGCCACACCAAGATGGCGGACGGGGAGGAGGTGACTCTGGACGGGCGGCCGCTCCATCTGCTGCGCGTCGCCGACCTCAAAGCGGCCCTGGAGCAGCGAGGGCTCGCCAAGAGCGGCCAGAAGAGCGCCCTGATCAAGCGGCTGCGAGGGGTGAGGGGGAAGCGCCAGAAATGGCGGCGGCGCCGAGGAGAGGCCGCCGTGAGGGGAAAGAGGGGGGGGGCGGGAAAATGGCGGCGCATGCGCGGGAAGCGGGGAGTGAAGGGGGGGAAGGTTCCCCCCCTCAGGGTTTTCCCGCCAACGCGTGAGGGGGGGAAAAGGCGGGAAGGAGGAGACCCCCCCTCCGTGAGGGTGAGTGGGGGGTGAGGGCGGTTCGGGGTGAAAAAAGGGGATTTTGGGTCGGTGGGAGGGGAGAGGTTTTTTTGGGTGCGTTTGGGGGTAAAAGTTGGGGTTTTGTGGGGGTTTGGGGTTTTTTTGCGGGTTTTGGGTGGTCCGCGGAGAGGCTGAGGGGGTTTGGGTTTAAAGGAGGGTTTGAGGAGTTTGTGAGGGGTTTTGAGGTAAAGTTGCGGGTTTTGTGCATTCTGCAAAAAGTCTGAGGGGATTTGCGTTTAAAGCTCCGGTTTTGAGGAGTTTGTGATGGAGTTTGGGGTGAAAATCCCGGTTTTGATGAGTTTGATGAAAGTCTGAGGGGATTTGCGGTAGAAGTTGCGGGTTTTGTGAATTCTGCAAAAAGTCTGAGGGGATTTGCGTTTAAAGCTCCGGTTTTGAGGAGTTTGTGATGGAGTTTGGGGTGAAAATCCCGGTTTTGATGAGTTTGATGAAAGTCTGAGGGGATTTGGGTTTAAAGCTCCGGTTTTGAGGAGTTTGTGAGGGAATTTGATGTGAAAATCCCGGTTTTGATGAGTTTTAGGAAAAGTCTGAGAGGGTTTGCGGTAAAAGTTGCGGTTTTGTGAATTCTACAACAAGTCTCAGGAGATTTGAATTTAAAGCTCCGGTTTTTGAGGAGTTTGTGAGGGGATTTATATGAAATTGCGGTTCTAAAGAGATTTGGGTTTTAAAGCTCCGGTTTTGAGGTTTTTGTGAGGGGATTTGAGGTAAAACTCCCGGTTTTGATGAGTTTTACGAAAAGTCTGAGGGGATTTGGTGTCGAAGTTGCGATAATTGTGAGTTTTGGGAAAAGTCTGAGGGGATTTGGGTTTAAAACTCCGGTTTTGAGGAGTTTGTGAGGGGATTTGGGGTTTAAATCCCGATTTTGTTGAGTTTTAGGACGAGTCTGAGGGGATTTAAGTTAAAAGTTGCTGTTTTGATGATTTTGAGGGAAAGTCTGAGGGGATTTGGGTTTAAAGCTCCGGGTTTGAGAAATTCGTGAGGGAATTTGAGGTCAAAGTCGTGGTTTTCATGAATTCCAATAAAAGTCTGAGGGGATTTAAGTTTTAAACTCCAGTTTTGGGGATGTTTTAGGAGATTTGAGATAAAAAAATCCCAGTTTTGATGAGTTTGAGGAGAAATTGGAGGCGATTTAAGGTTTAAAACCCATTTTTGGTGAATTTATGAGGGAATTTGGGGTAAATATCACAGTTTTGAGGACTCTGAGGAGGCATTTGGGGCAAAACTCAGATTTTTAGCATTTTGAAGGGATTTGGTTTTGAAAATTCAAAATTAAATCATTGTTTTGGAGGGATTTTAGCAAAAAAATATTAATTTTGGTGACTTTAGGAGAGAATTTGAGGTAAAACTTCAGGATTTGGGGACTTTGACAAGGGCCTGAGGCACTTTGAGGTAAAAAGTGAAGTTTTTGTTAAATTTTCAGCAGATTTGACTTAAAAGTTGCAATTTTTTGTGGATTCCTGAGGAATTTGAGGCCAAATCCTCATTTTCCACGTGTTTGTGAGGGGATTTGAGGTAAAAATTCCATTTTTTGAGGCGCTTTGAGGCAAAATTCACGACTTGGTTGAGGTTTTGAGGGGATTTGAGGTAAAAATCGCGGTTTTTTGTGGCTTTATGAGGGGATTTGAGGCAAAAATCCAATTTTTGGTCACTTTGTGAGGGATTTTTGAGGGGAAACTCGGAGTTTTTGAGGCAATTTTGGTCAGAAATTCAGAATTTTGTAAGTTTTGGGCAAAATATGGGGATTTTGTTGGGATTTTGTGGGAAATTATGGGGATTTCAGGGCGGGAGGGCAAGAAAAAAGGGAATGAATGGAAATTGGAATTTCAGGGAGTAATTAAAACTAAATTAAATTAAATTTTCCCGAATCTGCCCCAATTCAGGCGCTGATGTTGGAGAACCTCCAGAAGCACTCGAGCCCCCACCCCACCTTCCAGCCCAACTCCCAGGTGAGACCCCCAAAAATCCCCAATTTCGCCCCAAATTTACAGAAATCCACCCAAAATTCCCAAAATTTCCCCAAAATCTTTTAAAATCCACCCAAAATTCCCTCAAATTCCCCCAAAACCTCCCCAAATTCCCAGCAAAATTTCATTAAATTCCCTCAAATTATTCCAAAACTTGCCCGAAATTCCCCAAAATTTTCTTTAAATGACCGCAATAGATCCTGAAATTTCCTCCAAAAAATCCCAAAAATCAGCAAAAAAAAATCTGAAAAAATTCCAAATTTTGGGGAATTCCCGAGTTTTGGAATCCTGAGTTGGAAAGGCTTCGCTCAATTCCTAAAAAGCATCCAAAAGTCACCCAAAAATAATGAAAAATCACCAAAATTTGTCAAATATAGTAAAAAAAATCACCAAAAAATTCCTAAAAAAAGGGGAAAAAGTTCCCAAAATCCCAAATTTTTGGGAATTCCCAATTTTTGGCATCTTGGGTTGGAAAGGCTTCACTTTATCCCAAAAACCCATTTGAAAATCCCTAAAAAAAATCATTAAAATCACTAAAAATTGCCAAAAAAATTCTCAAAATTCCCCCAAAAATTCCCCAAAAAATTGGGAAAAAATTCCCCAAAAATTAATAAAAATCCCAAATAATCCGGAATTTTTTGGGAATTCCCAATTTTTGGGATCTGGGGGGTGGAACAGCCTCACTTAACCCATGAGGAGCCCCAAAAAATCGCCAAAAAATCTTAAAAAAAGGCCCAAAAAATCTTAAAAAAACACCAAAAAAGCCCCAAAAAATGGGAAAAATTCCCCAAAAAAAGGAAGAAAATCCTGAAATTTTCCCAAAAATTTGTGAATTCCCAATTTTTGGGATCTGGGGGTGGAACAGCCTCACTTAACCCATGAGGAGCCCCAAAAAATCATCGAAAAATCACCAAAAATCGCCAAAAATCTTAAAAAACGCCAAGAAAAGCCCCAAAAATGGGAAAAATTCCCCAAAAAAAGGAAGAAAATCCCAAAATTATTGCAAAAATTTGGGAATTCCCAATTTTTAGGATCTGAGGGGTGGAACAGCCTCGCTTAACCCATGAGGAGCCCCAAAAAATCATCGAAAAATCATTTAAAAAATCACCAAAAACGCCCCAAAAAATTCCCAAAAAATTGGGGAAAATTCCCCAAAAAAAGGAAGAAAATCCCGAAATTTTCCCAAAAATTTGTGAATTCCCAATTTTTGGGATCTGGGGGTGGAACAGCCTCACTTAACCCATGAGGAGCCCCAAAATATCATCGAAAAATCACCAAAATCGCCAAAAAATCTTAAAAAAACGCCAAGAAAAGCCCAAAAAATTGGGAAAAATTCCCCAAAAATTCCCAAATTTTTGGTAATTTTCTATTTTTTGGCAGATGGGCGAGGCCATGGGGCAGAACAGCTTCATCAAGCAGTACCTGCAGACCCCAAAATTCTTGAAATAAATCCTGAAAAATTGCCAAAAAAATCACAAAAAATCCTCCAAAAATTCCCAATAAAGTGAAAAATTCTTCAAAAATTTTAAATTTTTGGGAATTCCCAATTTTTAGGATCTGGGAGTGGAACAGCCTCACTTAACCCACACAGGGCCCCAAAAAAATAATGGAAAAAATCACCAAAAATCGTCACCAAAAAAAATGCCAAAAAACTTCCGAAAATTGGCAAAAAAATCACAAAACATTCCAGGAAAAAAAGCACAAAAAATTTCTTAAAATCCCGAATTTTATGAATTCCCAATTTTTGGGATCTGGGAGGGGAACAGCCACACTTAACCCATGGGGAGCCCCAAAAATCATGGAAAAATCACCAAAAATCGCGGAAAAGTGATCAAAAAACGCCAAAAAAAGCCCCAAAAATTGGGAAAAATTCCCCAAAAGTTCCCCAAATTCCCAAATTTTGAATAAATTCCCGTTTTTTGGCAGATGGGCGAGGCCATGGGGCAGAACAGCTTCATCAAGCAGTACCTGGAGACCCCAAAAATCCCCCCAAAAATCCCAAAATTTGTCAAAAAATCCCCCAAAATCACAAAGAAATCCCCAAAAATTGGAAAAAAATCAAAAAGATTCCTGAATACCCAGAAATGAGCCCAAAATTTGGAATTCCCAATTATTGGGATCTGGGGGGTGGAACAGCCTCGCTCAACCCACGGGGAGCCCCCAAAAATCATGGAAAAATCACCAAAAATCGCGGAAAAATGATCAAAAAACGCCAAAAAAAGCCCAAAAAATTGGGAAAAATTCCCCAAAAGTTCCCCAAATTCCCAAATTTTGAATAAATTCCGGTTTTTTGGCAGATGGGCGAGGCCATGGGGCAGAACAGCTTCATCAAGCAGTACCTGGAGAAGCAGCAGGAGCTGCTCCAGCAGCGCCGGGACCCCCCCGAGCCCCACGGTGAGACCCCAAAATCCACAAATTCCACCCCAAAATCCCCCAATTTACCTCCAGAACCCCAAACCCACCAAATTCATCTCAAATTCCACCCCAAAATCCCCCAATTTCCCTCCAAAGCCTTGAAATTCACCCCAAAAACCCCAAATTTCACCCCAAAACCGCAAATTTCACCCAAATTTCACCTCAAAAACCCCAAATTTCACCCCAAATTCACCTGAAAATCCCCCAGATTTACCTCAAATTTACCCCAAAGTTCACCCCAAAATTCCCAATTTAACCCCAAAATCCCCAAATTCACCCAACAACCCCCAATTTACCTCAAGAACCCCAAATCCACCAAATTCATCTCAAATTTCACCCCAAAATCCCCAAATTTCACCCCAAATTCACCCCAAAATCCACCCCAAAATCCCCAATTTCACCCCCAAAAACCCACAAATTTCACCCCAAATCCCCAAATTTCACCCCAAATTTCACCCCAAAAACCCCAAATTTACCCCAAAACCCCCAAATCCCCCCCCGAAAAACCCCTAAATCCACAAATTCATCTCAATTTCACCCCAAAAACCCCAAATTTCTCTCAAAATTCCCTAAATTTCACCCCAAATTTCACCCCAAAACCCCCAAATTTGCCTCAAAAATCCCCCAAATTTCACCCCAAAACCCCCAAATCCACCGAATTCATTGCAATTTTCACCCCGAAATCCCCAAATTTCACCCCAAATTTACCCGAAAATCCACCAAATTTACCACAAAAACCCCAAATTTCACCCCCAATTTACCTCAAAAACCCCAAATTCACCCCCAAAATCCCCACAATCCACCAAATTCATCTCAAATTTCACCACAAAATCCCCCAATTTACCTCCAAAGCCTTGAAATTCACCCCAAAACCACCAAATTTCACCCCCAATTCACCCCCAAAAACCCCAAATTTCACCCCAAAACCGCAAATTTCACCCCATGTTCACCCCAAATTTCACCTCAAAAACCCAAATTTCACCCCAAATTCACCTGAAAATTCCCCAGATTTACCTCAAATTTTACCCCAAAGTTCACCCCAAAATTCACCCCAAATTCACCCCAAAATTCCCAAATTTAACCCCAAAATCCCCAAATTCACCCCAGCAACCCCAAATTTACCTCAAGAACCCCAAATCCACCAAATTCATCTCAAATTTCACCCCAAATCACCCCAAAATCCACCCCAAAATCCCCCAATTCACCCCAAAAACCAAAAATTTCACCCCCAAATCCCCCAATTTCACCCCAAAAACCACAAATTTCACCCCAAATCCCCAAATTTCACCCCAAATTTCACCCCAAAAACCCCAAATTTACCCCAAAACCCCCAAATCCCCCCCGAAAAACCCCTAAATCCACCAAATTCATCTCAAATTTCACCCCAAAAACCCCAAATTTCTCTCAAAATTCCCTAAATTTCACCCCAAATTTCACCCCAAAACCCCCAAATTGCCTCAAAAATCCCCCAAATTTCACCCCAAAACCCCCAAATCCACCGAATTCATTGCAATTTTCACCCCGAAATCCCCAAATTTCACCCCAAATTTACCCCGAAAATCCACCAAATTACCACAAAAACCCCAAATTTCACCCCAAATTACCTCAAAAACCCCAAATTTCACCCCAAAATCCCCAAATCCACCAAATTAATCTCAAATTTCACCCCCAAAATCCCCAAATTCACCCCAACATTTCACCCCAAAATCCCCAAATTTCACCCCACAATTCACCCCCGAAAATCCCCCAAATTTCACCCCAAGAACCCCAATTTCACACCCAAAAAACCCAAATCCACCAAAATTCATCTCAAATTCACCCCAAAATCCCCAAATTTACCTCAAAAATCCCAAATTTCACCCCAACTTCACCCCAAATCCCCCAAATTTACCTCAAAAACCCAAATTTCACCCCAAATCCACCAAATCCACCTCAAATTTCACCCCAAAATCCCCCGAATTACCCCAAAATATCCCTAAAAACCCCAATTCACCCCCCAAAATCCACCATATTTACCACAAAAACCCCAAATTTCACCCCAAAATCCCCAAATTTCATCCCAAAAACCCCAAATTCACCCCAAAAACACCAAAATCCCCAAATTCACCCCAAAACCAACAAAATTCACCCCAAAAATCCCAAAATTCCCCCCAGAAATTGCCCAAATTCACTCCAAAATCCCCCAAATTTACCCCAAAATCCCCCAAATTCACCCCCAAAATTTCCCAAAATTCCCAAATTTCACCCCAAAACCCCAAATTTCACCCCAAAATCCCCCAAATCCACCCCCAAAATTTCCCAAAAATTCCCAAATTTCACCCTAAAATCCCCCAAATTCACCCCAAAATCCCCCAAATTCTCCCCAAAATCCCCCAAATTCACCCCCAAAATTCCCAAAATTCCCAAATTTCTCCCTAAAATCCCCCAAATTCACCCCCCAAAATTCCCAAATTTCACCCTAAAATCCCCCAAATCCACCCCCAAAATTTCCCAAAAATTCCCAAATTTCACCCCAAAATCCCCCAAATTCACCCCCAAAATTCCCA
>NW_026536405.1:0-39252 GCF_028551555.1 Melozone crissalis
GGTGTCACATCCAGGTGACATCGGTGTCATTGTATCAGGTCCAGGTGACATCGGTGTCACTGTGCCAGGTCCAGGTGGCATTGGTGCCACCCACACAGGGTCCAGGTGACATCCAGGTGACATCGGTGTCACATTGGTGTCCTTGTGTCACAGCCAGGCGACATCCAGGTGACAGCCACGTCATTGTGCCAGGTCCGGGTGACAGCGGTGTCACACCAGGTGCCATCGGTGTCACTGTCCCAGCTCGGTGTCACACCCGTGTCCCCACACAGGCTCCGCTCGTGACGTCACTCCCGATGACATCACAACGCCATGACGTCATCCCCAGCCACTGCGTCCCCACCGGGAGTGGGGTGGAGGGGGATTCCCCCGCTGATGACGTCACTTCCCATGACGTCACCTCCAATACACTCTCCAGGGAAGGGAGGAGGAGGGGATTCCCCCACTAATGAGGTCACCGCCCCAATTAGTGTCCATGGGGGATTCCTGCTCTCATGACGTCACCTCCGATACACCCTCCGGGGAAGGGGAGAGGGAGCGGGATTCCCCTCCTCTCATGACGTCACTTCCCATGACGTCACCCTCCACTCCAGTCTCCATGGGGAGGGGAGAAGGAGGGAGATTCCCCCTTCCTATGACGTCACTCCCCATGACGTCACCCCAACTACAACGCCCCCACAGGGGTGAATGGGGGCGGTTTCCCCCTTCCCATGACGTCACCCCCAACGCCAGTCTCCATGGGGGGAGAGGGGAGGAGGACAGGGATTCCCCCGTCCCATGACGTCACTCCCGCGACGTCACCCTCCAACACACCTTCCCGGCAAGGCAGAAGGAGGGGGGAGTCCCCCTTCCCATGACGTCACTCGGATCCCCGCCGCCCCCTCCCCACAGCCCCTCCCCCAGGGCCATCACCCGGCACCGCAGCACCCCCAGCAGGGCCCAGAGTCCCCCGCACTCCCCGGCGACCCCCGGGAGGCGCCCCCAAACCCCGCGCAGCTCCCGGGGCCGCACGCGGTGCGCGCTGAGCAGCGCCCGGGCCAGGCAGCAGCGCTCGGGGCGGGAACCGCAGCGAGCCCCCGAACCGCGCCGAGTGCCGCGCCCAGACCCCCGCCCGCCGCGCCGCGACCCCCACCCACACATCCTCCGGCAAACCCCACCGGGACCCCCCGGAACCCCGCCCGCAGCACCGCGCCCGCCGCCCGCCGCGACAGCACGTACGCCGTGCCGCTGCAGTAGGGCGGGTATCGCGACAGCGGGTACAGCTCCTCCGCGACATAGTGCCGGCTCCGCGGGTCGCGGTTGGGCGCCACCCGCCAGTGCACGCGGCCCAGGTAGAGCCGCGCGGGCGCGTCGCGCCACGTCGCCAGGTATGTCGCGACAGCGGGCACGTTGACGAAGACGTCGTCGTCGGCTTTGAGCAGGAAGGGCGCGGCCGCGCAGCAGGCGCGGGCCCAGCGCAGCAGCAGCAGCGTCTTGCGGGTCAGGTTGGCGTAGCTGTCGGCGAAGTCGCCCTGCAGGATGTCGCCGTGCCGTCGCGACTCGGCCAGCAGCTCCCGCTGCTCGCGGGGGTCGCGGGGGGTCCCCAGCACGAACACGGTGCGGGCGGGGGGCGCGCCCGAGCCCGCCCAGGGCCCGCCCCAGGTGTCGCGCACGGCGAGGCGGCGCTGCAGGTGCGGGGGCGCGCTGGGCACGAGGATCAGCAGGAACGGGGCGGGGGGGGCGCGCACGGGGGCGGCGACAGCAGCACCTGGGGGGGGCGCGGGGGACCCCAAAAGGGGAGAGGGGAGATCGGCGGAGCCCCCCCGAGAGCAGCGCCAGGCAGGCGGGGGGCGGCGGGGGAACCCCCGGTTACGGCACCGGGACCCCCAATGGCACCCCCGGGACCCCCAATTTCCAACCCGGGACCCCCAATGGCACCTCCACGACCCCCAGTTCCACCCAGGGACCCCCACTCGTGATCTTCGAGCTCCCATTGAGGACCCCCGACCCCATTTCCCGCCGCCCGCGCCCTCATTGGGGACGCCCGCGCCCTCCCCATTCACAAACCACGCGCCCCCATTCGCAAACCCCGCCCCGTTCCCACGCCCCCCATTCACAAACCCCCGAGCCCGAATTCGCAAACCCCGCCCCGTTCCCACGCCCCCCATTCACAAACCCACCGCCCCAATTCCCATCCCCTCGCCCCCCACGCCCATCCCCCACTCGTTCCCATCCCCCTCGCCCCCCACGCCCATCCCCCACTCGTCCCCATGCCCCCCCTCCCCCCAGGTCCCCCGCCCCTCCCCCCAGGCCGCCATGGCCGCCGCCAGCAGCTCCTCGGCCCGGCCGCTGCCAGCAGCGCCAGCACCGCCACCCCCAGCGCCGCCAGCGCCGCCTTCGCCGCCCTCCGCCGCCATCGCCGCCGCCTCGGGCCCATCCCGGAGCCTCCCCGCCTTTCTCTCACCTCCGGCGGCCCCAAAAACCCCAAAATTCCCCCCAAAATCCCCCCCGGTGGAAGGGGGGGGGGAGCGCGGGCCGCGGCCGCGGCGCCGCGAGGGGGGCGTGGCCAGCGCTGAGGGGTGATGTCCAAATATGGGGGGAAACGGGCGTGGTTTGGTGTGAGGGGCGTGGTTTCCGGGTGTGTGGCGCATGCGCATAGCTGAGTAGGCGTGGCCTGAAGCGTTGGAGCCGCGCGCGGAGCGGAGGGTGAAAAACGGGGGTGGGGGAGGGGAAATTGGGGGGGATTTTGGGGGGATTTTGGGGGGATTTTGGGGGGATTTGAAAAGTTTGGGGTCTGGCAGGGAAATCTGGGAGGCTCCTGGAAGGCTTTGGAGAGGACAGGAGGAGATTTGGGGGTCCTGGAGGGAATTTGGGGGTCCTGAGGGGGATTTGGGGGTCCTGATTTGGGGGTCCTGGAGGGAATTTGGGGGTCCTGAGGGGGATTTGGGGGTCCTGGGGGAATTTTTGGGGTCCCGAGGGGATTTTTGGGGTCCCGAGGGGATTTTGGGGGGTTCTGGGGGGTTTGGAGGGACGTGGGTTGGATTTTTCGGGGGGAGGATTTTTGGAAATTTTTTGGGGCGATCCCTGAGGGGTCATGGGGGGTATTTGGGGGTTCGGGGGGGGTGACCCAAAATTCCCAAAATTCTCCCCCAAAAAAAAGCGCCCCCCCCCAATGGCGGAGCCGCTGCAGAAGAAGCTCCAGGGGGAGCTGGAGAAATATCAGCAGTTACAGAAAGGTGAGACCCAAAAAACCCAAAATCCCCCAAAAATCCCCCCTGGAACCCCAGAATTCCCTCGGGAACCCCAAAATCCCTCAAAATCCTCCTGGGACCCCCAAAAATCCTCCAGACCCCCAAAATTCCCCCCAAAAATCTCCAGGGACCCCCAGAAATCTCCTGGGACCCCCAAAATCCCTCAAAAACCTCCTGGGACCCCCAAAAATTCTCTAGACCCCCCAAAATTCCCCAAAAAATCTCCAGGGATCCCCCCAAAACCTCCCCAAAAATATCCTGGACCCCAAAAATCCTCCAGATCTCCTTTAAGACCCCAAAATCTCCAGGGACCCCAGAATCCTCCAGACCCCTCAAAATCCCCCAAAAATCTCCAGGGACCCCCAAAATTCCTTTGGAACCCCCAAAATTCCCCCGCAAAACCCTTTGGGATCCCCAAAATCCCCTCAGGACTCCCCAAAAATCCTCCAGACCCCCCGAAATCCCCCCTCAAAATCCCCTGGGACCCCCAAACCCCTCCTCAAAAACCCCTCCAGACCCTCCAAACCCCTCTGGGTCCCCCCGTTATTTTTTGGGGGGGGTCCCTGGGCTGTGTTGGGTTTTGGGGCCCCCCCTGAGCCGCGGTTTTGGGGTCCCCCCTGTCCCAGAGCTGGGCCGGGCGGTGGCGGCGCGGCAGAAACTGGAGACGCAGCTGACGGAGAACAACATCGTGCAGGAGGTGCGTGGGGGGGCGCCAAATCACCCCAAAAATCACCTGAAAATGACCCAAAGCTGCCCAAAAATAACCCAGAAATGACCTGAAAATGACCTAAAACTGCCCAGAAAATGCCCCAAAAATAACCCTGAAAATGTCCCAAAAAATGCCCCAAAACCGCTCCAAAAATAACCTGAAAATAACCCAAAACTACCCCAGAAATAACCCAAAAATGCCCTGAAAATGCCCAAAAATAACCTAAAAATGACCTAAAACTGCCCCAGAAAATGCCCCAAAACTGCCCAAAAATAAACCCAAAACTGCCCCAGAAAATGCCCCAATACTGCCCTGAAAATGCTCCAAAACTGCCCCCAAAATAACCCCAAAAATAACCTAAAATAACCAAAAACTGCCCAGAAAATGCCCCAAAAATAACCCCAAAAATGACCTGAAAATGACCCAAAACTGCCCCAAAAATAATCCCAAAAATGACCTGAAAATGACCTAAAACTGCCCGGAAAATGCCCAAAAATGCCCAAAATATAACCTAACAATAACCTAAAACTGCCCCAAAAATGCTTCAAAACTGCCCCCAAAATAACCCAAAACTGCCCAAAAATAACCTAAAAATAACCTAAAACTGCCCCAAAAAATGCCCCAAAAATAACCCAAAAACTGCCCCAAAAAATGCCCCAAAATAACCCAAAACTGCCCAAAAATAACCCAAAACTGGCCCAGAAAATGCCCCAAAAATGCCCCAAAAATAACCCAAAAACTGCCCCAAAACTAACCTAAAAATAACCTAAAACTGCCTCGGAAAATGCCCCAAAAATAACCCAAAAACTGCCCCAAAAAGAACCCAAAACTGCCCCAAAAATAGCCCAAAAATGACCCAAAAACTGCCCCCAAAAATAACCCAAAAACTGCCCCAAAAAGAACCCAAAACTGCCCCAAAAATAGCCCAAAAATGACCCAAAAACTGCCCCAAAAATAACCCCAAACTGCCCCAAAAATAACCCAAAATCTGCCCTCTAAGAAACCCAAAAATCCCCATTTTCACCCCTTTTTCCTCTCCAAAAATCCCTTTTTTCCCCCAAAACTCTCCCTTTTTCCACCAAAAAAAATCCCATTTTCCCTGAAAAAATCCCAATTTTTTTTCCTAAATTCCCCATTTTTTTCCCATTTCCCCACCCAAAAAACCCCAATTTTTTTCTCCCCTTTTCCCAAAATTTGGATTTTTCTCCCCAATTTTCAGGAGCTGAATTTGCTGGACGAGTCCACCACCATTTTTAAGCTTTTGGGCCCCGTTTTGGTCAAGCAGGACCTGGAGGAGGCCAAAAACACCGTGGGGAAACGGCTGGAGTACATCAGCGGGGAAATGTGGGTGCGGTTTGGGGGGAAAAACGGGATTTTGGGCAAAAATGAGGAAAATTGGGGAAAATTGGGAAAAAATTGGGAAAATTTAAGGAAATAAAGGGAAAAAAATGAGGGAAAATGGAAAAAATGAGGGAAAATGGGGGGAAACTGGGAGGAAAAATCAAGGGAAAAATGGGGAAAATGGCTGGAGCACATCAGCGGGGAAATGTGGGTCTGGTTTGGGGGAAAAATGGGGATTTTGGGCAAAAATGGGGTAAAATGGGGAAAAATTGGGAAATTTGGGAAAATTTGGGGGGAAATTGGGAAAAATGAGGGGAAATGGGGAAAAATGGGGGGAAAATGGGAGGAAAAATGGGGAAAATGGCTGAGCACATCAGCGGGGAAATGTGGGTCTGGTTTGGGGTGAAAAACGGGGATTTTGGGCAAAAATGGGGAAAAATGGGGAAAAATTGGGAAAATTTAGGGGGAAATTGGGAAAAATGGGGGGGAAATTGGGAAAAATGGGGGGGAAATTGGGAAAAATGGGGAAATTGTGGGAATGCATCACAGGGGAGATGTGGGTTTGGTTTGGGGTGAAAAATGGGAATTTGGGCAAAAATGGAGATAAATGGGGAAAAAATGAAAAAAAATTGGGAAAAATGGAGAAATATGGGAGGAAAAATCAAGGGGAAAAATGGAAAATTTGAGGAAAGAAAGGGAAAAACTGGGGGGAAATGGGGAAAAGTGAGGGGAAAATGGCTGGAGTTTTCCCAAAAAATCCCCATTTTTGCCCAAATCCCATTTTTCCCCACAAAATCCCCATTTCTCCCCCCAAATTCTCATTTTTGCCCCAAATCCCCGTTTTTCACCCCATTTTTTCCCCATTTAGGAAGCGCTACGAGCAGCAGATGCAGGAGCTGGAGCGGCGCTCGGAGCAGCAGCGCGAGCTCCTGGGGCGCCTCCAGCAGGAGCTCCAGGCCAAGCCCTGACACCCCCAAAATTTTGGGGACCCCCCTCAAAAAAAATTTGGGGACCCCCCCCCAAAATCTTGGACCCCCCCCAGTCCCAAAAATCCCAATAAAATTCCACAAAAATGCCCCAAAATCTGAATTTTTGTGTTATGTTCATGTTCAGTTCCCAAATTTGGGTGTCCACAGCACCCCAAAAATTTGAGGAACCCCCCCCCCCAAAAAAATTTGGGGAACATCCAAAATCCTGGACCCCCCCCAGTCCCAAAAATCCCAATTAAATTCCACAAAAATGCTCCAAATTTCGAATTTTGGACTAATATTCACATTAAATTCCCGAATGTTGGGGGTCCTGGGCACCCCAGAAATTTTTGGGGACCCCCAAAAATAATTTGGGGGCCCCCCCAAAATCCTGGATCTCCCCCAGTCCCAAAAATCCCAATTAAATTCCACAAAAATGCCACAGAATCCAGATTTTTGCCTTTTATTCAAATTCAGTTTCCAAATTTTGGGGGGAATTTGGGGGTCCTGAGAACCCCAAAAATTTGAGGAACCCCCCAAAAAAATTTGGGGACCCCCCCGACACCCCAGACCCCAAAAATCCCGCTGGATTTGGGTCCAAATCCCCCAAAATTTGGGAATTTTCAACGCTGGGGGCGTGGTCGCAGCCTTGGGGGCGGGCCAAACGCCTTAAATGGAAAAATGGGGCGTGGCCAAATCCCCTACATGGAAATTTGGGGTGTGAGGGCGTGGCCCAGGCGGCTGAGGGGAGTTTTGGGGTGATTTTGGAGATTTTGGGATCTGAGATTGAGGCCGGAGCGCGTCAAGGGAATTTTGGGGTGATTAGGGGCGATTTTGGGTGGATTTGGGGCTGGGGGCGTGGCCAGCGCCCCTGAGGGGGGAATTTGGGGGGAAATTTGAGGTTTGACCCCGAAATTTTGGGGTTCTTGAGGGGAATTTTGGGGTTCGGAGCGCGGTCGAAGCCCTGCGGGGAATTTTCGGGCGGTTTTGGGGCATTTTGGGGTTTTGGGGTGGATTTGGAGTGGGGGCGTGGCCAGCGCCCCTGAGGGGGGAAATTTGAGGGTTTGACCCCGAATTTTTGGGGTTCCTGAGGGGAATTTTGGGGTTCGGAGCGCGGCTGAAGTCCCTGCGGGGAATTTTGGGGCGGTTTTGGGGCAATTTTGGGTCGATTTGAGGTGGGGGCGCGGCCAGAGTTTCATGGGCGTGGCCAGCGCCCCTGAGGGGGAAATTTGGGGGGAATTTGAGGTTTGAGCGCGAAATTTTGGGGTTCCTTAGGGGAATTTTGGGGTTCGGAGCGCGGCCGAAGCCCTGCGGGGAATTTTGGGGCAGTTTTGGGGTAATTTTGGGGTTTGGGGGTGGATTTGGTGTGGGGGCGTGACCAGAGCTCTGTGGGCGTGGCCAGCGCCCCTGAGGGGGAAATTTAGGGGAAATTTGAGGGTTTGACCCTGAATTTTTGGGGTGCCTGAGGGGAATTTTGGGGTTCGGAGCGCAGCCGAAGCCGCTGAAGGGAATTTTGGGGCGGTTTTGGAGGATTTTGGGGTTTTGGGGCGGGTTTTTGGGGCGGTGGGCGTGGCCCGAAGCGAAAGCGAAAGCGATGGCGGGAGCGCGGCTGCTGCTGGCGGGTGAGGAGGGGCCCAAAACCCCCAAAATCGGGACCCCAAAATTTCCCCCAAACCCCAAATTCCGGCGGATCCCAACCCCGGAACCCTCCCCGACCCCAAATCTGGGAAATCCCCCCAAAAAATCCGGGAAAACCCCAAAAATCGGGACGGCCCAAACGCGGAAACCCCAAAAATCGGGACTCCCCAAAATCCGGGAAACCCAAAAATCGGGAATCCGGACCCCCAAATTCCTGACCCAAAATTTCCCAAATTTCGGTTTCCACCCTAAAACCGCCCCAAAATTTCCCCCGGTACCCCCAAACCCCCCCCCCCCCCCGGCAACCCTAAATCTTTCCAAGGCTCCCCCAAACCCTCAAATCCTGTCCAGGACCCCTCTGCGACCCCCCAAAACCCCCCAGGACCCCCCAAACCCCCGAGGACCCCCCAAATCCCCCCAGGACCCTCAGGACCCCCAAACCCCCCCCCCGAACTCCACCAGATTCCCCCCAGGACCCCCAATATCCCCAAATCCTTTCCAGGATCCTCAGGACCCCAAAACCCCCCCAGGACGCCCCAAATTGTCCCAGGACCCCCCAAACTCCCCCAAATCCTCCCCAGACCCCCTCAAGTCCCCCCAAATCCCAGGACCCCCCCAAATCCCTCCGGGACCCCCCAGAATCCCCAAATCCCCCCAAATCCTGCCAATACCCCCCCAGGACCCCCCAAATAAGGCCAAATCTTCCCAAATTCCCCCCAAAATCCCCCCAAATCCCCCCTGAACCCCTGCAAGACCCTCCCAAATTCCTCCAGGACCCCCCAAATCCCCCCCAAAATCTCCCCAAACCCCCCAGGGCCCCCCAGATTCCCCAAAAACCCCTGCAAGACCCCCCCAGATTTATCCAGGAACCCCCAAATCCCCCCAAAATCTCCCAAACCCCTCCAAGACCCCCCAAATTCCTCCAGGACCCCCCAAATCCTCCCTCGATCCCCCAAAATCCCCCCCGGACGCCCAAAATCTCCCCAAATCCCCCAAATCTCCCCCAAATCTCCCCAGACCCCTCCAGGACCCCCCAAAGCCCGCAAAACCCCCCCAGGACCCCCAACCCCCCCCCCCCCTTAAAATGTCCTAAACCCCCCAGGACCCCCCAAAATCACCCCAAATCCCCAAACTCCCCTCAGGACTCCCCCCAAACCCCTGTTTTCTCCCCCCCCCCCCCCCCTCCAGGTCTGTTCCATATTTGGGGAGGGGTCGCGGTTTTTGGGGAGCCGCCCCCCGCCCTGCGCTGCCCCCTGCTGGACCGGCGCGGCGCCCCCTCCCCCCGCGGGGCCCTGCTCCGCTTTTTGGGGGGTCCCGGGGCCCCCCCGCACCCCGAGACCCCCCCGGACCCCCAGAACACCTTCGACGTCATCGGTGAGAGACCCCCGACCCAATTTGGGGGGGATTTTGGGGGGTTTTGGAGGCGATTTCTGGGGGAGTTTTGGGGGCGATTTTTTGGGGGGTCTTGGGAGGGATTTGGGGGCATTTTTGGGGGTTTTTGGGGCAATTTTGGGGGGTCCCGGGGCCCCCCGCACCCGAGACCCTCCGGGACCCCCAAAACACCTTCGACGTCATCGGTGAGAGATCCCCGACCCATTTAGGGGGATTTTGGGGGGGTTTTGGGGGCGATTTTTGGGGAATTGAGGGGATCCTGGGGGGTTTTGGGGGCCGATTTTTGGGGGTTTCTGGGGAGTTTTGGGGGCGATTTTTGGGGGGTCCTGGGAGGGATTTGGGGGCATTTTTTGGGGTTTTGGGGCAATTTTGGGGGGTTCTGGGGGCAATTTTTAGGTAATTTTGGACGGGTTGGGAGAATTTTTGGGGCACTTTTTGGGGGGTCCTGGAGGGGATTTTGGGGGGGTTTGGGGCTGTTTGGGGGGGAATTTTGGGAATGTTTGAGGAAGTTTTTGGGGCTGTTTTGGGGGATTTTTTGGGGCAGTTTTGGGGGATTTTTGGGGAGTTCCTGGGGGCTGCTGTTTGGGGGATTTTTAGGGGGGTGTTTGGGGATTTCTTGGGGATGTTTGGGCAGTTTTGGGGGATTTTTGCAGGTGTTTGGGGCTGTTTTGGGGGGATTTTTTGGGGCAGTTTTGGGGATTTTTGGGGGGATTTTGGGGCAGTTTTGGGATATTTTTTGGGGGGTATTTTTGGGGGATGTCCCTGTATCTCACCCCCTCCCTTTTCCCCCCCAGACTCTCTGGGGGTCCTGCCGGGTTTCTGGGGGTATTTGGGGCAGTTTTGGGGGATTTTTGGGGGGATTTTGGGGCAGTTTCGGGGGATTTTTTGAGGGATTTTGGGGCAGTTTTGGGGGATTTTTGGCGGGGTGTTTGGAGCTGTTTTGGGGATTTCCTGGGGGGTATTTGGGGCAGTTTTGGGGAGTGTTTGGGGGATTTTGGGGGGGATTTTTGGCGGGTGTTTGGGGTATTTTTGGGGGATTTTGGGCGGTGTATGGGGCGGTTTGGGGTATTTTCGGGGTGGTTTTGGGGGTATTTTTGGGAATTTCCTCTATCCCACCCCCTCCATTTCCCCCAGACGCTCTGGGGGTGCTGCAGGGTTTCTGGGGGGATTTTGGGGCAGTTTTGGGGTGTTTTTTGGGGGGATTTTGGGGTATTTTTGGGGGGTGTTTGGGGCTGTTTTGGGGTATTTTTTGGGGCTGTTTTGGGGTATTTTGGGGGGGATTTGGGGTATTTTTGGGGGGTATTTTTGGGGGGATTTTGGGGTATTTTTGGGAATTTCCTCTATCCCACCCCCTCCATTTCCCCCAGACACTCTGGGGGTGCTGCAGGGTTTCTGGGGGGATTTTGGGGGGTATTTTTGGGGGGATTTTGGGGTATTTTTGGGAATTTCCTCTATCCCACCCCCTCCCTTTCCCCCCCCAGACGCTCTGGGGGTGCTGCAGGGTTTCTGGGGTATTTTTGGGGCACTTTTGGGGTATCTTTTGGGGGGGATTTTTGGGGGGATTTTGGGGTATTTTTGGGAATTTCCTCTATCCCACCCCCCTCCATTTCCCCCAGACGCTCTGGGGGTGCTGCAGGATTTCTGAGGGGATTTTGGGGCAGTTTTGGGGTATTTTTTGGGGGGGATTTTGGGGGATTTTTGGGGGGATTTTGGGGCAGTTTTGGGGTATTTATTTTTGGGGGCGTCCCTGTATCCCACCCCGTCCCTTTCCCCCCCCAGACGCTCTGGGGGTGCTGCAGGGTTTCTGGGGGGATTTTGGGGGGTATTTTTGGGGGGATTTTGGGGTATTTTTGGGAATTTCCTCTATCCCACCCCCTCCATTTCCCCCAGACACTCTGGGGGTGCTGCAGGGTTTCTGGGGGGATTTTGGGGCACTTTTGGGGTATCTTTTGGGGGGATTTTGGGGTATTTTTGGGGGGTGTTTGGGGCTGTTTTGGGGTATTTTTTGGGGCTGTTTTGGGGTATTTTGGGGGGGATTTGGGGTATTTTTGGGGGGTATTTTTGGGGGGGATTTTGGGGTATTTTTGGGAATTTCCTCTATCCCACCCCCTCCATTTCCCCCCCCAGACGCTCTGGGGGTGCTGCAGGGTTTCTGAGGGGATTTTGGGGCAGTTTTGGGGTATTTTTTGGGGGGGATTTTGGGGTATTTTTGGGGGGATTTTGGGGCAGTTTTGGGGTATTTTTGGGGAGTTCCTGTATCTCACCCCGTCCCTTTCCCCCCCCAGACGCTCTGGGGGTGCTGCAGGGTTTCTGGGGGGATTTTGGGGGGTATTTTTGGGGGGATTTTGGGGTATTTTTGGGGAGTTCCTGTATCTCACCCCCTCCATTTCCCCCAGACGCTCTGGGGGTGCTGCAGGGTTTCTGGGGGGATTTTGGGGGGTATTTTTGGGGGGATTTTGGGGTATTTTTGGGAATTTCCTCTATCCCACCCCCTCCTTTCCCCCCCCAGACGCTCTGGGGGTGCTGCAGGGTTTCTGGGGTCCCTCGTTGGCGCCCCCCCGGTGCGAGCTGAGCCCCACGGAGCCGCTGCTGCCGCCGCCCCCGGGGCCGTCCCCGCGCTGCCACCCGGGGCTGGGCACGCGCTGGTGGCTGCTGGCCCTGGGGACACCGCAAAGGGAGGGGACGGTGCTGCTGCACCAGGTGACAACGGCGGGGGACACGGCCAGGGTCAACGGTGAGAGGGGGACACACGTGGGGCGTTGTCACCTGTGAGTGTCACATGTGTGTCATTGTCACCTGTGTGTGTCACCTGTGAGTGTCCCATGTGTGTCATTGTCTCCTGTGTGTCACTGTCACCTGTGTGTGTCACCTGTGTGTCATTGTCACCTGTGTGCCACATGTATGTCATTTAGTCGTTGTCACCTGTGTGTCATTGCCACCTGTGTGTTGTTGTCACCTGTGTCATTGTCACTGGTGTATGTCATTGTCTGTCACTGTCACCTGTGTGTCACCTGTGTGTCGTTGTCACCTGTGTCATTGTCACTGGTGTGTCATTGCCTGTCATTGTCACCTGTGTGTCATTGTCACCTGTGTGTCACCTGTGCCTCATTGTCACCTGTGTCATTGTCACCTGTGTGTGTCACCTGTGTCATTGTCACCTGTGTTGTCACCTGTGTGTCACTTGCGTGTCATGGTCACTTGTGTGTCATTGTCACCTGTGTGTTGTTGTCACCTGTGTTGTCACCTGTGTGTCATTGTCACCTTTGTCATTGTCACCTGTGTGTCATTGTGTCATTGTCACCTGTATTGTTGTCACCTGTGTCACCTGTGTCATTGTCACCTGTGTGTCATTGTCACCTGTGTCATTGTCACCTGTGTCACTGTCACCTGTGTGTCATTGTCACCTGTGTTGTCACCTGTGTGTCACTTGTGTGTCATGGTCACTTGTGACATTGTCACATGTGTGTCATTGTCACCTGTGTGTCATTGTCACCTGTGTGTGTCACATGTGTGTCATTGTGTCATTGTCACCTGTGTGTGTCATTGTCACCTGTGTGTCATTGTCACCTGTGCGTCGTTGTCACCTGTGTGTCACCTGTGTGCCCCCATGGCCCCAAATGTCCCCCCATGTGTCGCCCGCAGTGTCACCCCATCCCTGTGTCCTTGTGTCCTCCTCAATGTCCCCTCAATGTCCCAGATGTCCCCCCGTTGTCCCCAATGTCCCCCCAATGTCTCCATTGTCCGTAATATCCCGAATGCCCCAATGTCCCTTTGTCCCCAATGTCCCCAATGTCCCCCCAATGTCCCCATCGTCCCTCACATCCCCAATCCCCCCATTGTCCCAAATGCCCCAATGTCCCCTTGTCCCAAATGTCCCAATGTCCCCAATGTCTGTAATATCCCCGATGCCCAAGTGTCCCCAATGTCCCCATTGCCCCCATTGTCCCCATCGTCCCTAGCATCCCCAATCCCCCCAATGTCCCCAAATGTCCCCAATGTCCTCCCACCTCCCAATGTCCCAAATGCCCCAATGTCCCCTTGTCCCCAGCGTCCCCAGTGTCCTCAATGTCCCCATTGTCCCCACTGTCCCCATTGTCCCTATCGTCTCTAACATCCCCAATCCCCCCAACGTCCCCATGCCCCCCCAGCCCCCCCAAATGTCCCCAGTGTCCCACAGTCCCCATTGTCCCCAATGTCCCCTCATTGTCTCTGTGTCCCCAATGTCCCCATGTCCCAAATGTCCCCTCATTGTCTCCATTTGTCCAATGTCCCCATTGTCCCCAATATCCCCAATGTCCCCCCCGTTGCCCCCATTGTCCCCAATGTCCCCCCAATGTCCCCAATGTCCCCAAACGTCCCCTTTGTCCCCCCCTAACCCCGCCCTGTCCCCGTCCCTGTCCCCGCAGCCTCCCTGGCCATCTCCACGCTGACCCCGAGGCTGCGGGGGCTCCTGGGGACCCCCCAGACCCTGCACTGCTCCTTCACCCCCCCCGCCCCGGGGGTCCCCTTCACCCTGGAGTGGCTGCGGCACCGCGACGGCGCCACCCGGCGCCTGCTGGCCTTCGACTCGGCCGCCAACCGCGTCACCGAGGCGGCGCCGGGGGTGCTGCTGCTGCTGGGGGGACACGGGGACACCGCCGGGACACAGGTGAGGGGACACAGGGGAGGGGACACAGGTGTGGGTGATTCGGTGTGGGGACACCGGGAGGCGCCGTTGCTCCTCCTGGCCGCTAGGGGGCGCTGTGGGTATGGAACAGCCGGTGCCCAGACCCTCCCAGTGGCTCCCACTCCATTCCCAGTCCCTCCCAGTGGCTCCCAGTCCCTCCCAGTGGCTCCCAGTCTATTCCCAGTCCATTCCAGTCCATTCCCAATCCACTCCCAGTCCATTCCCAGTCCCTCCCAGTCCCTCCCAGTCCATTCCCAGTGGCTCCCAGTTCTCAGAACCCAGCTGCAGTTCTGTGTGGGAACACCGGGAGGCGCTGTTGGTCCTCCCAGCCGCTAGGGGGCGCCAGTACAAGTGGATAGGCTCGGTCCTCCTGGCCACCAGAGGGCGCTGTGGGTGTGGAACAGCCGGTTCCCAGTCCCTCCCAGTTCATTCCCAGTCTATTCCCAGTCACTCCCTGTCTGTCGCAGTCCATTCCCAGTTCCCTCCCAGTCCATCCCAGTCCCTCCCAGTTCCATCCCAGTCCCTCCCAGTCCGTTCCCAGTGGCTCCCAGTCCATTCCCAGTCCATTCCCAGTCCCTCCCAGTCCATCCCAGTCCATTCCCAGTGGCTCCCAGTGTTTCCCAGTCCATTCCAGTCCACAGAAACCCGGCTGCAGTTCCATGTGGGGACACCGGGAGGCGCCGTTGGTCCTCCCGGGCCACTAGGGGGCGCTGTGGGGATGGAACAGCCTGTTCCCAGTCCCTCCCAGTGGCTCCCAGTCCCTCCCAGTCCATTCCCAATCCCCTCCCAGTCCATTCCCAGTCCCTCCCAGTCTATTCCCAGTCCATTCCCAGTTCCCTCCCAGTCCATCCCATTCCCTCCCACTCCCTCCTAGTCCCATCCAGGCTCACCCAGGTCCATCCCAGTCCCTCTCGGTCCATTCCCTGTCCCCTCCCAGTCTATCCCAGTCCATGCCAGTCCCTCCCAGTCCATCCCAGTCCCTCGCTGTTCCTCCCAGCCGCCAGGGGGCGCTGTGCAGGTCTCTCTGCAGCTGCCGCCGCTCTCGGTGTCCGATGACGGCTCCTTCATCTGCTCCGTGGCCACGCCCCTCGGGCAGCTGCAGCAGGTGCTGCACATGAACGTGATTGGTCAGTGCCGGCAGGGGTGGGCGGGGCTTGGGAGGGGTGGGCGGGGCTTGGGAGGGGTTCCCAGTGTGTCCCAGTGCCCTTCTCTGTGCCCAGTCCCCTCCCAGTCCCTCCCAGTCCATTTCCCAGTGGCTCCCAGTCTGTCCCAGTCCATTCCCAGTCCCTCCCAGTCCCTCCCAGTCCATCCCAGTCCCTCCCAATCCCCTCCCAGTGTCCCTGTCTGTCTGTCCCCAGTTCCTCCCAGTCTATTCCCAGTCCCTCTCAGTCCATACCAGTCCATTCCCAGTCCATCCCAGTTCACTCCCAGTCTGTTCTAGTCCATCCCAGTCTCTCCCAGTCCATCCCAGTCCATCTCAGCCCCTCCCAGTGTCCCTAACTGGGTGTCCCCAGTCCCCTCCCAGTGTCCCTAAGTGTCCGTCTGTCTGTCCCCAGCCCCTCCCCAGGTGTCCCTGGTCCCCTCCGTGCTGTCCCCGGGTGTCCCAGCCCAGCTCCCAGTCTCTCCCAGTCCATCCCAGTCCATCCAAGTCCCCTCCCAGTGTCCCTAACTGGGTGTCCCCGTGTCCCCAGCCCCTCCCCAGGTGTCCCTAATGTCCATCTGTCTGTCCCCAGCCCCTCCCCAGGTGTCCCTGGTCCCCTCCGTGCTGTCCCCGGGTGTCCCAGCCCGGCTCCGCTGCGACGCCGTCGGGTTTTTCCCTCTGGACGTTGGGATCCGCTGGGAGCGCCAGGCCCGGGGGGACCCGCGGCCACGCCCGGTGACACCCGAGGGTGCCACCGCCGCCGCCGCCCCTGGGGACAGTGCCAGCAGCCCTGGGGACAGTGCCAGCAGCCCTGGGGACGGCGCCGCGGGGCTGAGCTGGAGCTCGGGGCACCGGCGCGCGGCCGACGGCACCTTCAGCCGGAGCGCGGGGCTGAGCGTGGCCGCGGGGACAGCGGGGGACAGCTACAGCTGCCTGGTGACACACGCGGCGTGGGACGCGCCACTGAGGGTCACCGTGCACGTGGCAGGTGAGGGGACACACCTGGGATGGGGTTTGGGACATTGGGGACATTGGGGACAGCTACAGCTGCCTGGTGACACACGCGGCGTGGGACGCGCCACTGAGGGTCACCGTGCACGTGGCAGGTGAGGGGACACACCTGGGGACATTGGGGACACATGGGGACACACCTGGGATGGGGTTTGGGGACACTGGGGACATTTGGGACAGGGTTAGGGACATTGGGGACCCACCTGGGACCGGGTTTAGGGACACTGGGGACATTGGGGACAGGGTTTGGGACATTGGGAACCCACCTGGGATGGGGTTTGGGGACAGCTCCAGCTGCCTGGTGACGCACGCGGCGTGGGACGCGCCACTGAGGGTCACCGTGCAGGTGGCAGGTGAGGGGACACACCTGGGATGGGGTTTGGGACATTGGGGACATTGGGGACAGGGTTAGGGACATTAGGGACACACCTGGGATGGGGTTTGGGACATTGGGGACATTTGGGACAGGGTTAGGGACATTAGGGACACACCTGGGATGGGGTTTGGGACATTGGGGACATTTGGGACAGGGTTAGGGACATTAGGGACACACCTGGGATGGGGTTTGGGACATTGGGGACATTTGGGACAGGGTTAGGGACATTGGGGACACACCTGGGATGGGGTTGGGGACACTGGGGACATTTGGGACAGGGTTTGGGACATTGGGGACACACCTGGGATGGGGTTTGGGTCACTGGGGACAGGATTTGGGGACACTCGGACAGCTCCAGCTGCCTAGTGACACATGTGGCCTGGGATGTGCCACTGAGGGTCACCGTGTGGGTGGCAGGTGAGGGGACACACCTGGGATGGGGTTTGGGACATTGGGGACATTGAGGACAGGGTTAGGGACATTAGGGACACACCTGGGATGGGGTTTGGGACATTGGGGACAGCTCCAGCTGCCTAGTGACACATGTGGCCTGGGACGTGCCATTGAGGGTCACCGTGCCCGTGGCAGGTGAGGGGACACCTGGGGATGCACCTGGGATGTGTTTTGGGGACATTTGAGACACCTGGGGACACACCTGGGGACATCAGGGACAAAGTTAAGGACACCAGGACCAGGGTTTGGAGGGTCTTGGGACACCAGGATTGGGGCTGGGGACATTAGGGACAGAGTTGGGGACAGGTGGGATGGAGTTGGGGACATCAGGGACAGGGCTTGGGGATACCTGGGAACATTGGGGACAGGGTTTGGGTCATTGGGGACACCTGGGGACACACCTGGGGACATCAGGGACAAAGTTAAGGACACCAGGGACAGGGTTTGGAGGGTCTTGGGACACCAGGATTGGAGATGGAGACATTGGGGACATCAGGAGCAGGGCTGGGGACAGCAGGGACGGGGCTGGGGACACCTGGGGACATTGAGGATGGAGTTGGGGACACCTGGGATGGAGCTGGGGACATCAGGAGCGAGGTTGGGGACATTGGGGACATCAGGAGCAGGGTTTGGAGGGTCTTGGGACACCAGGATTGGAGTCAGGGACATCAAGGACAGGGCTGGGGACATTGGGCAGGGTTGGTGACATCATGAATGGGGTTGGGGACATCAAGGATGGGGTTGGGGACACGTGGGATGGAATTGGGGACAAGGCTGGGGACATCATGGACAGGGTTTGGGACATCAGGAATGGGGTTGGGGACATCAAGGACAGGGTTGGGGATACAGGGACAGGGTTGGTGACACCAGGACGGGCTCGGTGCCACCTGGGGGTGTCGCTGACGTGTCCCCACTGTCCCCCCGCAGGTGACAGCGGGCCCAGCGTGGAGGACATGGCGGGGATGGCCCTGGTGGCCTTTGTCATCGGGGGGCTCTGCCAGCGCCTGTGGCCCTCGGCGGGGAGGTGACACCCGTGGCACCGATGTCACCAAATGTCCCCAATGTCCCCCAAAAGTCCCCAAAATCCCCAATGTCCTTAGTGTCCCCAAATGTCCCCAATCCCCCAAATGTCCCCAATGTCCCCAAAATCCCCAATGTCCTCAATGTCCCCATATGTCCCCATATGTCCCCAATGTCACCAAAGTCCCCAAAATCCCCAACGTCCTTAGTGTCCCCAAATGTCCCCAAACTCCCCAAAATCCCCAATGTCCTTAGTGTCCCCAAATGTCCCCCTTCATTTCCATATACCCATGTCCCCAATGTCCAAAATGTCCCCAAATGTCCCCAGTGTCCCTAACCCCCGCAATGTCCCCAATGTCCAAAATGTCCCCAAATGTCCCCATTGTCCCAAAATGTCCCACAAAGTCCCCAAATGTCTCCAAAATAAACGGGGGGGGGGGTGACATCCCCCCCATAGCGATGTGTCCTGAGTGGGGCTGGAGCTCGGGATGGAGCTTCCCGAACCCATTCGGGCCTTTCCGGCGCTTCCCGAAGCCGTTCGGGCATTTCCGGCCCTTCCCGATCCCGCTCGGGCTTTCCCGGCGATCCCGATCCCGCTCGGGCCTCTCCAGCGCCTCCTGAGGCGATTTCGCCATTTTCTTGGCGCCGTTCCCGCCACCTGTTCTGTGCCTGGACCGGAGCCAGTCCCGGGGTTCCTTTGCCACCAGAGCATCCCCAAGGTGTCACCAAGATGTCCCCAGTGACCATTGAGCCCCAAGAGCTGCGACGGAGCCGGGGGGATGGGACAGAGGGGACACGTGCAAGGGAGAGGGGGCAGTGAGGTGGCAGAGGGGACAGGGGGTGGCAGCTGAAGGGACAGCAGAGGGGACAAGGAAGGCACAGACCGACAGCAGAGCCCTGCAGGGAGGGGGACAAAGGGGCCACCTCAGGACGCCACAAGTGCCACCATGTCCCTGACACCTTTGCTGTCCCCTGCCCAGCTGTCCCCAGCCCCTTGAGTGCCACCAGCTCCTCATGTCACCAAGAGCCCTTCAAGTGCAAACAGCCCCTCAAGTGCCACCAGGTCCTCAAGTGCCACCAGCCCCTTGAGTGCCACCAGCTCCTGCTCCTCATGTCACCAAGAGCCCCTCAAGTGCCGCCAGCTCCTTGTGCCACCACGAGCCCCTCAAGTACCACCAGCTCCTCATGTCCCCAAGTGTCCCTAATGTCCCCAATGTCCCTTTGTCTCCATGCTATAATACTACATATAGTTAAAATAGTTGTATTACAGCTGTAACACTAAATAGTTCTACTTGTAATAGTTATGTTTTAGTTAAATTACAGCTATAATACTAAATGTTATGAACAAAATTCGGGTAATATTTTTTTTGTGAGAAAAAGTTGCAAAAAGGCAGCCAGAGCACGGTAGCTGCCCAAGTTCTTCGTGTTTTGTTATTGTAATCACGGGGCGTTGAGGCTAATCGCTCCTTTTGTATTAGCAGAGCCTCGCCCGAGGCTAAGGTGTCCTTTTCCCAGAAGGATGAAGAGACCTGAGAAGGTGAGGGGGGCTATGCAAAGTGACTCCAAGACCACAATGCAGCATGGGTCCCCCGGTGTAGAGAGAAGACCCCAAAACAACGAGCCAGTTAAGAGTTGAGAGACTGGAGTGATGTCTAGACGTGAGGAGCCGAATGCTGAGCCTGCAGAGACGCGGAACACCTTCGGACCCTCTCGCCCTGACCACGGGAGAAGCCCCCGGAGATGAGGGCCTGCTAAGACAGCCGGCAGAAGTAGCATCTGACGGGATCAGCACGCCCTAAAGGCTCCCGCGAGGATCTGATCCCCAGCTCTGCCCCTTGTGGACAGAGCTGTGCATATTCTCTTTCTCTGAGTTGCCCTGGGAGAGACGACGGACGCTGCAGATCTGTCGAGCTGCCCAATCCTGAGCTGATCACTTTCAATAAAGGCATTAAAGAGGAGAAGAAGTCTCCTGGCCCTGTTTACTTCACTAAATATTCATAATACTTATTGTTCTGGTTTGAAAGCCAAACCAGTGAGAGACTCCAAGTCAGAAATACGGAAATTGATTAGGAAAATAGAAAAAAATCAAAATGAATGCAATAGCAAAAAATAAAAGCGCTGAGAGAGTCAGAGTTCCGCCAGAAGCGGCCGCCGACGCCGCCGCAGGGGAACTTCCGCCAGTACTTCTGCCAAGCGCGGCTTCTGATTGCTCCGCGCTCCGTTTGGGGCTTCTCGCAACAGGTCTCGCGAGAGCAGCAGGGCCGCCATCTTTGTAGTTCCGCTCCTCAGAGCGCTCCGCGTTCCCTCATAAATCCAGCCGGGAACAGCGGAATCCGCCTGCAAATGGCGGAATGGAGCCTAAATCACCTGGGACTGAGCCTAAATCCCCTGGCATTCAACCAAAGCGCCCAAATTCATCCAGTAAAGTCCCCTGGAGCGCTCCCCAAGCTCAACCAAGGCAAACTGCCCGTCTCCGGGGTGAAGCCGCGCCGCCATCTTGGGTGAGGGCAGTTCCGCCCGCTCCTCAGAGCGCTCCGCGTTCCCTCATAAATCCAGCGGGGAACGGCGGAATCCCCCTGCAAGTGGCGGAATGGAGTCTAACTCCCCTGGTGCTGAGTCTAAATTCCCTGGCATTCAACCAAAGGGCCCAAATCCATCCAGTAAGGTCCCCCAGGAGCGCTCCCTAGGCTCAACCAGCGCAAACTGCCCGTCTATGACGTGAAGCCGCGCCGCCATCTTGGGTGAGGGCAGTTCCGCCCGCTCCTCAGAGCGCCCCGCGTTCCCGCCTAAATCCAGCCGGGAGAGGCGGAATCCGCCTGGAAATGGCGGGATGGAGCCTAAATCCACTGGGGATGGATCCTAAGTCCCCTGGAAATGAGCCAAAGCGCCCAAATCCTGGGGTATCCATGAATAAGGGCGGTACTGGAAAGGGCGGGTGCCCAGCCCCTTTCCGGCCCCCCCTGAGGCGGCTTCGCCATTTTCTTGGCGCCGCCACCGGGACCGGTTTTGGACCGGGCCCGGCAGAATCCGCCAGGAAATTGCGGGACGGAGCCTAAATCGACTGGGGGTGGATCCTAAATCCCCTGTGATTGAGCCAAAGCGCCCAGATCCTGGGGCTTCCATGGAAAGGGCGGGCGCCCAGCCACTTTCCGACCCTCTCTGAGGCGGCTCCGCCATTTTTTTCTCGGCGACGTCCCTGGGGGCCGATTCTGGGCCGGGACTGGCGCTGCTCCCGCGGCTCCGTCGCCACCGAAGCGTCGCCAAGGTGTCCCCAAGGTGTCACCAGTGACCACGCAGCCCAAAGAGGTGCGATGGGACGGGGAGGGGACCCGGGGACTGGCGCGGGGTGATGGAGGGGACAGCAGAGGGTGGCAGAGGGAACGAGGGAGGGACAGACGGACAGCAGAGCCCTCCAGGGAGGGGCACAAAGGGGAACCCTCGGGGGCAGGGGGCCATCTCAGGACACCACAAGTGCCACCAGGTCCCTGACACCTCCCCTGTCCCCTCCCCAGCTGTCCCTGGCCATGCTGCAGCCACAGGTCACCGTGGTGGCCACCCTGGGCAAGCTGCTGGACACCCTGCCCACACGGGAGGAGGAGATGATGCTGCTCGAGTCCCCAGGGTGCCTGCACAGGGACCTGGAGGAATTCACCAAGGAGCTGCGGGTCGCCCTGCGCTGCATTGATGACACCTGGAGGCGCTGCATTGTCACCGATGATGGTGATGGCGGTGTCACCTCCCTGAGCCGGGCCCTGGCCACCTTCAAGAGCACCCCACAGACCTCCCAGGACAACGTGACAATGGCGGCCAAAGAGTGGCAGCGGTCGGTGTCTGCACTCGAGAACAGCTGGGCCCAGCTGGCCAGGAAGGCCACGGAGCTCCGTGACACCTGGAGCGAGGTGGCCACTGAGGCACTCACCGCCCAGTTCAGGGAGCTGCAGGCCAAGGCTGCCCGTGATGGGACAGCTGAGGAACACAGGGTGGAGCAGGGTCAGGCCCTGGGAGGAGGGGGCCGAGGTGGCGGGAGGAGGGAGGAGGGGGCCAAGGTGGCGGCCAGGACTGAATTCCAAGTTAGAGAAGGGGCCATGGTGGCTGCCAGTGAGGCAACAAGGGCCACCATGGTGAGACAGCGGCTGGAGGTGGCCCTGGGGCCGCTGGAGCGCTTGGTGGCCGCGTGTGACGAAGCCACCACGTTCCCTCAGGAGCTGCTGTTCCTGCTCGGGGACATCGAGGCCGCCCTGGAGGGGACAAATGAGGCGTCCCCCGATGTCCCCGAGGACTTGGTGGCCAGGGTGGCCAAGGCCGAGCGGCTGTGGGAGGCCAACACTCGCCTGGCCAAGGATCACCTGGTGGGGATAATTGATGACATCCCCGACTTGAGTAGCAAGAGTGGCCGTGCCAGGCCCAGTACCCGTGAGGTGGCCAAGCGGTGCCAAAGAGCCATCGAGGACATCTCAAGGCTCCTTCGACCCCCGGAGCGTCCCCAGCGCATCCTGAAGTTGTCCCAAGTGAGTGTGGAGCTCCATAAGGTGCAACGGGGGGGCAGGGAGAGGCGACAGAGGGGACACGGTATGGGGCAATGGGGCAATGGGGGATGTGGGGATATGGGGCGGGAGGGGACACCGGGGTGGCAGGGGTGGCAGCAGGGACAAGAGGCTGACAAAGGAACAGAGGGGGTCCAATGGCACCCCTTGGGGGAAGGAAGGCACCACAGGAGGCCACAAGTGCCACCAGGTCCCTGACACCATTGCTGTCCCCTCCCTAGCTGTCCCCAGCCCTGCTGCAGCCACAGGTCACCGTGGTGGCCACCCTGGGCGAGCTGCTGGGCACCCTGCCCTCACAGGAGGAGGAGATGCTGCTGCTGCTGATGCCCCCAGGGTGCCTGCATGAGGACCTGAACAAATTCACCTATAAGCTCTGGGAAACCATGGGGTTCACTAAGTGTGTCTGGTACCACTGCTATGACCCCGACGGTATTGCTTACCCTGTCACCTCCCTGAGCCGGGCCCGGGCCGCCTACGAGAGCACGCCATGGACCACCTGGTTCAATGTGAGGATGGCAGCCCGCACGTGGCCCGTGTGGGTGCTTGCGGACAGCTGGGATGAAGTGGCCAAGACAGCTACCAAGCTCCGCAATGCCTGCAGGGAGGTGGTCACTGAGGCAGCCTCTGAGGAGGCCGCCGCCCGATTGAGGAAGCTGCGGGAAAAGGCTGCCCGTGATGGGACAGCTCAGGAAAACATGGGGGAGCTGGGTCAGGCCCTGGGTAGGGAGGAGGGGGCCGAGGTGGTGGCCGGGCATGGAGCCCAGGTGAGGGAACAGGCCAGGGTGGCTGCCACCCAGGCAACAAGGGCCACCAGGAGGAGACAGCAGCTGGAGGCGGCCCTGGGGCGGCTGGAGCGCTTGGTGGCCGCGTGTGACGAAGCCACCGCGTTCCCCCGGGAGCTGCAGCGCAGGGTTGGGGACATTGAGGCTGCCCTGGAGGACACAAGTGAGGTGTCCCCCAGTGTCCCCAAGGACTTGGTGGCCAAGGTGGCCGAGGCCGAGTGGCTGTGGGAGGCCACCACCTGCCTGGGCAAGGATCACCTGCTGGGGGCAGTTGAGGACATCACCAAGTTCTGTTTCAATTTCGGTGACAATAGCTATACTGGGGTGGCCGAGCGGTGCCAAAGAGCCATGGAGGACATCCCAAGGCTCCTTCGACCCCGAGAGCGTCCCCAAGGCATCCGAAAGGTGTTCCCACTGAGCAAGGAGCTCCAAGAGGTGCGATGGGACACGGGGGGGGAAGAGGGGGATGGGAGGGACACAGAGGATGGAGGGGGGTGGCAGAGGGACAGCAGTGGGGGCAGGGTGGTGGCAGAGGGAACAAGAGGCTGACAGAGGGATGGAGGGAATAAAGGGGACCTCTTGGGGGCTGGGGGCCAGCCCAGGAGGCCGCAAGTGCCACCAGGTCCCTGACACCTCCCCTGTCTGTTCCCCAGCTGTCTCTGGTCCTGCTGCAGCCACAGGTCACCGTGGTGGCCACCCTGGGGGAGCTGCTGGACACCCTGCCCAGGGTGGATGAGGAGATGCTGGTGTTCATGTCCCCAGGGTGCCCATACTGGGATCTGGAGGAATTCACCAATGAGCTCTGGGCCACCATGAGCTATATTGATGCCACCTGCAGGCACCACAATGTCACCTGCGATGATGATGACCCTGTCAGCCCCCTGAGCCAGGTCCTGGCCGCCTACAAGAGCACCCCATGGACATCCCGGACGCGTGTGACAATGGCGGCCAGCGAGTGGCACCGGTCAGTGGATACGCTCGAGCAGAGCTGGGCCCACGTGGCCAGGAAGGCCATCAAGCTCCGTGACATCTGCAAGAACGTGGCCTCTGAAGCAGCCAAAAGAGCGGCCACCACCACCGCCTGGGCCAGGGATCTGAAGGACTGGGCTGCACTTTATGGGAGAGCTCAGGAAAATATGGGGGAGCTGGGTCAGGCCCTGGGCAGGGAGGGTAAGGCAAGGAGAGAGGCCAGGGTGGCTGCCAGCGAGGCAACAAGGGCCACCATGGTGAGACAGCTGATGGAGGTGACCCTTGGGCTGCTGGAGCGCTTGGTGGCCGCGTGTGACGAAGCCACCGCGTTCCCCCGGGAGCTGCAGCGCAGGGTTGGGGACATCGAGGCCACCCTGGAGGGGACAAATGAGGCTTCCCCCGATGTCCCCGAGGACTTGGTGGCCAAGGTGGCCGAGGCCGAGCGGCTGTGGGAGGCCAACGCCCGCCTGGCCAAGGATCACCTGCTGGGGACACTTCAAGACATCATTGGCTTCTATTTCACCTGTGGTCCCACCAGCCCCAGTCCCTGTGGGGTGGCCGAGCGGTGCCAAAGAGCCACCGAGGACATCCCAAGGCTCCTTCGACCCCCAGAGAGCATCCAAAAGATTCCCAAGGTGTCCCCAGTGAGCGTGGAGCTCCAAGAGGTGCGACAGGGGTGGGAGAGAGGGGGACAGAGGGGACACTGGGGTGGAAGGGGTGGCAATGGGGGAATGGGGGGGACACAGGAAGGATGGCGGGAGGGGACAGGGGGTCACAAAGGGGACAGGAGCGAGTGGTAGGAAGGGGGGAGGTGACAGAGGGATGGAGGGGAAAGGGGGAGATGAGGGGACACGTGGGGGGAGAGGGCACATGGGGGCTGGGGGGAGGGGCAGAATGGGCAGCAATGGGAGCACTGGGTGGAACGGGCTATGAGGGGATGGACAGGGGGTGAGAGAGGGAACAAGAGGGTGGCAAAGGGACGGAGGGGACAAAAGGGACCCCTGAGTGGATGGGGAACACCCCAGGAGGCCATAAGTGCCACCAGGTCCCTGACACCTTCCCGGTCCCCTCCCCAGCGGTCCCCGGCCCTGCTGCAGCCACAGGTCACCGTGGTGGCCATCCTGGGTGAGCTGCTGGCCACCCTGCCCAGGCGGGACGAGGAGATGCTGCTGCCCGTGTCCGCAGTGAGCCTGTACTGGGACCTGGTGGGCTTCACTGAGAACCTCCGCGTCACCCTGTACTGCACAGATGACACCTGGTGGCACCGCAATGTCACCGACAATGATGATGACCCTCCCACCTACACTGATGGCAACCATCTCACCTCCCTCAGCCAGGCTCTGGCTGCCTATGAGAGCACGGAATGGACCACCTGGCACCATGTGGCAATGGCAGCCAGCGAGTGGCAGCAGTCGGTGTCTGTGCTTGTGGACAGATGGGCCCAGCTAGCCAGGAGGGCCACCAAGCTCCACAACACCTGCAAGGATTTGGCCACCAAGGCGGCCGACACTGCGGCCACCGCCACCGCCCAGGCCAGGGAGCTGCAGGACGAGGCTGCCCGTGATGGGACAGCTCTGGAGCACAGGGTGGAGCTGGGTCAGGCCCTGGGCACGGAGGAGGAGGCCGAGGTGGTGGCCAGGCCTGAAGCCCGGGTGAGAAGAGAGGCCAGGCTGGCTGCCAGCGAGGCAACAAGGGCCACCATGGTGAGACAGCGGCTGGAGGCGGCCCTGGGGCTGCTGGAGCGCTTGGTGGCCGCGTGTGACGAAGCCACCGCGTTCCCCCGGGAGCTGCAGTGCAGGGTTGGGAAAATCAAGACCACCCTGGAGGGGTCAAATGACGCATCCCCTGATGTCCCCGAGGACTTGGTGGCCAAGGTGGCCGAGGCTGAGCGGCTGTGGGAGGCCAACACCCGCCTGGCCAAGGATCACCTGCTGGGGGCAGTTCCAGACATCATCAAGTTCTTGTTCAATGGTGGTCCCGACAGCCCCTGTGAGGTGGCCGAGCGGTGCCAAAGAGCCATCGAGGACATCCCAAGGCTCCTTCGACCCCCAGAGTGTCCCCAGAGCGTCCCCAAGGTGTCCCCAGTGAGTATGGAGCCCCAAGAGGTTTAACGGGGGAGGGGGGACTGAGGGGACCCTGAGGGGGAAGGGGCAATTATTGGGGATGGAGGGAACACAGGGATGGAGGGAGGGGACAGGAGGGAGTGGCAGGAAGGGGGGAGGTGACAGATGAGTAGAGGGAAAAGGGGTAAGGGGGCAGAGGCCAATGGGGGGTACACGGTGGGGAGGGGACATGGGGGGCTGGCAGGTGTGGCAGAGGGGACAGCATTGGGGGCAGGGGGTGGGACGGGCTATGAGGGGAGGGGCAGGGGGTGGCAGAGGGAACAAGAGCCTGACAAAAAGATGGAGGGGACAAACTGGGACCCCTCAGAGGCAGGGTGCCACCCCAGGAGGCCCTAAGTGCCACCAGGTCCCTGACACCTCCCCTGTCCCCTCCCCAGCTGTCCCTGGCCATGCTGCAGCCACAGGTCACCGTCGTGGCCACCCTGGGCGAGCTGCTGGCCACCCTGCCCACATCGGAGGAGGAGGAGATGATGCTGCTCGAGTCCCCAGGGCGCGTGCACAGGGGCCTGGAGGAATTCACCAAGGAGCTCTGGGTCACACTGCACTGTATTGATGATGCCTGGAGGCGCCACATTGTCGCCGATGATGATGATGACCCTGTCACCTCCCTGAGCCAGGCCCTGGCTGCCTACAGTATCACCCCACAGACCACCTGGCTCCATGTGACAATGGCCAGCGAGTGGCAGGAGTCGGTGTCTGTGCTTGTGGACAGCTGGGCCGAGCTGGTCAGGAAGGCCACCAAGCTCTGCAACACCTGCAGGGATTTGGCCACCAAGGCGGCCGACAGGGCGGGCACCGCCACCACCCAGGGCAGGGAGCTGCAGGCCATGGCTGCCCGTGATGGGACAGCTCTGGAACGCATGGGGGAGCTGGCTCAGGCCCTGGGTGGGGAGGAGGGGCCTGAGGGTGCGGCCAGGCCTCAGTTCCCGGTGAGGGAAGAGGCCATGGTGGCTGCCAGTGAGGCAAGAAGGGTGAGACAGCGGCTGTGGGCGGCCCTGGGGCTGCTGGAGCGCTTGGTGGCCGCGTGTCGCAAAGCCACCGCGTTCCCCCGGGAGCTGCAGCGCCTGCTCAGGGACACCAAGACTGCCATGGAGGGGACAAATGAGGCGTCCCCCACTGTCCCTGAGGACTTGGTGCCCAAGGTGGCCGAGGCCGAGCGGCTGTGGGAGGCCAACGCCCGCCTGGCCAAGGATCCCCTGCTGGGGATAATTGATGGCATCCTCAACTTCTATAGCAAGGGTGGCGGTTCCAGCCCCAGTGCCCGTGAGGTGGCCGAGCGGTGCCAAAGAGCCATCAAGGACATCCCAAATCTGCTGCAGGGATGATGATGTCACTGCCATGACACCATAATGGCGGTTATAAAAAATGCATTTATTTTATGATTGGCTTTTCGCAAATATTAAAATGAATATTATATGTGTTGTATTAGGAAGTAACGCTGTATTCTTTTAAATAGTGCGTTAAATATAGTTTTAGGTTATAAGACAATGGTAAAATAGAAACTATGCTACGTAGGACACTTTTTTAAAGAAAGGACTCGCAGCGAGATAGCAGCCACAGGACACCTGAATCTCTCAGAGAAAAAGAATTCATTGCCCTCCAATCAGGAGAAACAAACTTCTTCCCGCCTCAAAGGCGCTGTTAGGACTCGGAGGAAGAGGCTGACGATGATCAGACAGAATCCTGTGTTTGAATGGAATTGATGCATCATGTAAGACATGTATGACTATGCAACAGGCTGTGATTTTTAAGGGTTAATACTTTGTTAACGTGGGTCGTTTTTCGGGCTTGTGCTGCCCTGACAAAGGTACCTGGACGTCCGTAACTCTTTGTATTTGTTGTCTCATATTGTCTTAATTCAAATTGTTCACATTATTATTATTGGAATTGTATTAGTATTTTTATAGCCATTTTATTAACATTAAATTTTTATAAATATAAAAACAAGTGATTGGCGTTTTTCACACCCCTGGCGCCTCTGAAGAGAAACAGGACAGCGCCCGCTCTTTCCCTGAAGCCGCGCCGCCATCTTGGGTGAGGGCAGTTCCGCCCGGTCCTCAGAGCACTCCGCGTTCCCTCATAAATCCAGCGGGGAACGGCGGAATCCGCCTGGAAATGGCGGGATGGAGCCTAAATCCCCTGGGGCTGAGCCTAAACTCCCTGGCATTCAACCAAATCGTCCAAATCCATCCAGTAAGGTCCCCCAGGAGCGCTCCCCAGGCTTCACCAGCGCAAACTGTCCGTCTCTAGGGTGAGGCTGCGCCGCCATCTTGGGTGAGGGCAGTTCCGCCCGCTCCTCGGAGCGCTCCGCGTTCCCGCCTAAATCCAGCCGGGACAGGCGGAATCCGCCAGGAAATGGCGGGATGGAGCCTAAATCAACTGGGGGTGAGCCTAAATCCCCTGGGATTGAGCCAAAGCGCCCAAATCCTGGAGTTTCCATGCATAAGGGCGGTACGGGAAAGGGCGGGCGCCCAGCCCCTTTCCGGCCCCTACTGAGGCGGCTGCGCCGTTTCCTTGCCGCCACCACCGGGACCGGTTCTGGGCCAAGACCGGCGGAATCCGCCTGGAAATGGCAGGACTGACCCTAACCCCCCTGGGGATGTATCCTAAATCCCCTGGGACTGAGCCAAAGCGCCCGGATCCTGGAGCTTCCATGGGTAAGGGCAATACTGGAAAGGGCGGTCGCCCAGCCCCTTTCCGGCCCTTCCTGAGGCGCCTCCGCCATTTTCTTGCCGCCACCACTGGGACCGGTTCTGCGCCGGGGCCAGCGGAATCCGCCAGGAAATGGCAGGCCTGAGCCTAAACTCACTGGGGATATATCCTAAATCCCCTCGGATTGAGCCAAAGCGCCCAGATCCTGGAGCTTCCATGGGTAAGGGCAATACTGGAAAGGGCGGGCGCCCAGCCACTTTCCGACCATTCCTGAGGCGGCTCCGCCATTTTCTTGGCGCCGTCCCCGGGGCCGGTTCTGGACCGGGGCCGGTGGAATCCGCCAGGAAATGGCGGGATGGAGGCTAAATCCCCTGGGGATGGATCCTAAATCCCCTGGGATTGAGCCAAAGCGCCCAGATCCTGGAGCTTCCATGGATAAGGGCGGTACTGGAAAGGGCGGCCGCCCCGCTCCTTTCCCGCCTCTCCTGTGGCGGCTCCGCCTTTTCTTGGCGCCGTTCCCGGGGCCGGTGCTGGGCCGGGGCCGGCGCTGGTCCCGCGGCTCCTTCACCACCAGAGCGTCCCCAAGGTGTCACCAGTGACCATGGAGACCAAAGAGGTGCGATTGGAGGGGAGGGAGAGGGGAAAATGGGGGGAGACGGCTGGGGAGGGGACCCGGGGACTGGCGCGGGGTGGCAGAGGGGGCAGGAGGGTGGCAGAGCGGACAGCACAGGGGACCAGGGAGTGCCAGGAGGTATGAGAGGGTGGCAGAGGGGACAGCAGGGAGGTGGCAGAGTGTCGCAACTCAGGACATCCCTCTGGGTGTCCAAAACGGCCAGGACCCCAGCCAGGGGACTCAGAAACCCTGGCACAGAGCCCAGAACACCTGTGGGGTTGATTGTGACCCGTGGAGAAAATTACCAGCCTTGTACAAAGACCAGCAAGCCACAGCAGTTTAAGTAGCATAATAGTGAAATTATCACAGGGTGAAAAATTAGATTTTTGGGGTTTCTAGAGTGGGGGTTTCGGGGACAAGGTGGAGGGATTTGAGCGTGTCCAGCCTTTCTCCTTTTTCTTCTCTGCGTCCATCTTCTGGTGTGATGTTGGCATTTTAGATTGGTTTAGAGTAGGAGCTCACTGTCTAACATAGGTGATAGGTATTGGAAAGAAACTTTAAACATTATATACGTCGTTTTTAGTATAAAGAGCCAACACCGCCCCGGGCCCAGGCAGTGTGCCTGGAACTCCCTGCTGGATGGACTTCGGCAGGGGAGGAGAAAAATTTTTATAGATAAGGTGCAATAAACAACCTTCAGACCGAGAAATGAAGAGCTCTGACTCATTCTTCAAGGGCCCGGGGTGGACAAGACCCTGTTAACAATCTCGGGGTCACGGCGACCTGGACCCTCGAGAGCAGAGGGGACAACAGAGGGGCCAGGGGGTGGCAGAGGGGACAGCAGAGGGGACAGGGGGTGGCAGAGACTACGAGGGAAGTGGCAGGGGTGGCAGCAGGAATAAAGGAGGGACAGATGAGCAGCAGAGCCCTCCAGGGAGGGGCACAAAGGGGAACGCTCAGGGGCCCATCTCAGGACACCACAAGTGCCACCAAGTCCCTAACACCTCCCCTGTCCCCTTCCCAGCTGTCCCCGGCCATGCTGCAGCCACAGGTCACCGTGGTGGCCACCCTGGGTGAGCTGCTGGGCACCCTGCCCACACGGGAGGAGGAGATGCTGCTCGAGTGCATAAAGCGCCTGTACAGGGGCCTGAAGGAATTCACCAAGGAGCTCTGCGTCACCCTGTATCGCACTGAGAACACCTGGAAGCGCCACATTGTCACCGATGATGATGATGGCGGTGCCACCTCCCTGAGCCGGGCCCTGGCCGCCTACAAGAGCACCCCACAGAGCACCCAGGGCCGTGTGACAATGGCGGTCAGCGAGTGGCACGTGTCGGTGTCTGTGCTTGTGGACAGCTGGGCCCGGCTGGCCAGGAAGGCCACCGAGCTCCATGACACCTGCAGGGTGGCGGTCACTGAGGCGGCCACCGCCCAGGCCAGGGAGCTGCAGGATGAGGCTGCCCATGATGGGACAACTCAGGAAAACATGGTGGAGCTGGGTCAGGCCCTGGGTGGGGAGGAGGGGGCCAAGATGGTGGCCAGGACTGAATCCCCGGTGAGGGAAGAGGCCAGAGTGGCTGCCAGCGAGGCAGCAACGGCCACCATGGAGAGACAGCGGGTGGAGAAGGCCCTGGGGCTGCTGGAGCGCTTGGTGGCCGCGTGTGACGAAGCCACCGCGCTCCCCCGGGAGCTGCAGCGCCTGCTCAGGGACACCAAGATCGCCCAGGAGGGGACAAGTGAGGCGTCCCCCCACGTCCCCAAGAACTCGGTGGCCGCGTGTGACGAAGCCGCCACCTTCCGCTCGAGTCTGTGGCGCGTGTTCAGGCACCCCAAGGCCACCCTGAGGGGGACAAAGAAGAAATTCCCCGATGTCCCCGAGGACTTGGTGGCCAAGGTGGCCGAGGCTGAGCGGCTGTGGGAGGCCAACGCCTGCCTGGCCAAGGATCACCTGCTGGGGACAGTTGACGACATCACCAAGTTCTATTTCACCGACATCACCAAGTTCTATTTCACCGGTTGTCCTGTCAGCCCCAGCCCATGTGGGGTGGCCGAGCGGTGCCAAAGAGCCATTGAGGACATCCCAAGGCTCCTTCGACCCCTGGAGCGTCCCCAAGGTGTCCCCGAGGTGTCCCCAGTGAGCACGGAGCTCAAAAAGGTGACACGCGGTGGGGAATGGGGGGATACGGGGTGGGGGGAGGGGACACAGGGGCTGGCAGGGGTGGCAGCGGGGACAAGAGGCTGACAAAGGGACGGAGGGGACAAATGGCACCCCTTGAGGGCACTGGGGCCACCACAGGAGGCCCTAAGTGCCATCAGGTCCCTGACACCTCCCTGTCTGTTCCCCAGCCGTCCCCAGCCCTGCTGCAGCCACAGGTCACCGTGGTGGCCACCCTGGGTGAGCTGCTGGGCACCCTGCCCACGCAGGAGGAGGAGATGCTGCTCAAGTCTCCAAAGCGCCTGCACAGGGGCCTGAAGGAATTCACCAAGGAGCTGCAGGTCGCCCTGCGCTGCATTGATGACACCTGGAGGTGCCGCATTGTCACCAATGATGGTGGTGTCACCTCCCTGAGCCAGGCCCTGGCCACCTACAAGAGCACCCCAGGGATCAGCCGAGATGACGTGGCAAGGGCGGCCAGGGAGTGGCAGCGGTCGGTGAATTTCCTTGTGGACAGCTGGGCCGAGCTGGCCAGGAAGGCCACCAAGCTCCATGACGCCTTGATCAAGGTGGCCGCTGAGGCAATCATCGCCGAGCTCAGGGAGCGGCAGGCCAAGGCTGCCCGTGATGGGACAGCTCAGGAACACAGGGTGGAGCTGGGTCAGGCCCTGGGTGGGGAGGAGGGGGCCGAGGTGGCGCCCAGGACTGAATCCTCAGTGAGGAGAAAGGCCATGGTGGTTGCCAGGGAGGCAACAACGGCCACCATGGTGAGACAGCGGCTGGAGGCGGCCCTGGTGCCGCTGGAGCGCTTGATGGCTGCGTGTGACGAAGCCACCGTGTTCCCTCAGGAGCTGCAGCGCCTGCTCAGGGACACCAAGATCGCCCTGAAGGGCACAAAGAAGAAGTTCCCCAATGTCCCCGAGGACTTGGTGGCCAAGGTGGCCGAGGCCGAGCGGCTGTGGGAGGCCAACACCCGCCTGGCCAAGGATCACCTGGTGGGGACAATTGAGGACATCCTTGACTTCTATAGCAAGGGTGGCCATGCCAGGCCCAGTGCCCGTGAGGTGGCCAAGCGGTGCCAAAGAGTCATTGAGGACATCCCAAATCTGCTGCAAGGATGATGATGTCACTGCCATGACATCATAATGGCACTGACATAATTGGGGACATCGCTGCTGTCACTTCTCCCTTCCCGTGCACTGTTTGAGACTTATGCCCCAAATCCTTATGGGAATTGACGTCACTCAGGGGACATTTTTGACAACCCAGAGGGGGCATCCTGATGCCTGGGGATAATGTTATACTATTTTATTACGATTAAATTATATATATTTTTTTTAAAAGTGACTTGCGTTTCTCGCGCCGGAGAAGGCTCCACGGCTCCCCTCAGACGCCGCCGCCATCTTGAATACGCCTCCTTCACGGCCATGTTCCCGCCTTTTTTGCCAATCTCGCGAGGTTTTGCCCGAAGCGGCACCGCCATCTTTATTCTGGGCAGACTTTTCCATTAGACTACGCCTACTTCGCTGAGTGAAATCTCGCGATAATTCGCCTTGAAGCCGCGCCGCCATCTTTACTACGGGCGGATTTTGCCCCTCGGCCGCGCCCCGCTTCCCGCGGGAAATCTCGCGAGATTTCGCTGTGCCACGTTCCCGGGCTTTTGGAGGTACCGGAGTGTCGCCCCTGAGATTTTGGGGGAATTTCGGGGGTTTTGAGGGGATTTTGGGGTGTCCTGGAGGGGCTGGAGGCTGGGAAGGGTCAGAGAAACGATTTGGGATGGGTATTGGGGAGGCGGGGTGGGGATTTGGGGGAATCCTGAGGGGAATCCTGAGGGGGCTTTGGGGATCCTGAGGGGGCTCTGAGGGGATTTGGGGATCCTGAGAGGATCTGGGGATTCTGAAGGGATTTAGGGGCGGGTTTAGGGGCTCCTGAGGGGATTTGGGGTGTCCTGAGGGGATTTGGGGATCCTGCGGGGATTTCGGGGCGGGTTTAGGGGTCCTGAGGGGTCTCTGAGAGGATTTGGGGATCCTGAAAGGATTTGGGGATCCTGAGGGGACACTGAGGGGATTTGGGGTGTCCTGAGGGGATTTGGGGGATTCTGAGGGGATTTGGGGTATAATGAGGGTATTTGGGGTGTCCTGAGAGGGAATTTCCGGGGGATTTGGGGTTCCTGAGGGAATTTGGGGGATTCTGAGGAGTTTTGGGGGATTCTGAGGGGATTTGGGGTATCCTGAGGGAATTTTGGGAATCCTTAGGGGATTTTGGGGTGATCTTGAGGAGTTTTTAGGGATCCTGAAGGGATTTGGCGTCTTGAGGGGATTTCAGGGCATTTGGGGAATCCTGAGGAAATTTTGGGATCTTGAGGGGATTTGGGGTGATCTTGAGGAGATTTTGGGGATTCTGAAGGGATTTGAGGTATCCTGAGGGAATTTTGGGGTTCCTGAGGGGATTTGGGGTGATTCTGAGGGGATTTGGGGTATCCTGAGGGAATTTTGGGTGTCCTGAGAGGGAATTTCAGGGGGATTTGGGGGTCCTGAGGGGATTTGGGGTGATCTTGAGCAGTTTTTGGGGAATTCTGAGGGGATTTGGGGGTGTCCTGAGGGAATTTGGGGTGTTCAGAGGGAAATTGGGGGATCTTGAGAGGATTTTGGGATCCTGAGGGGATTTTGGGGGATCCTGAGGGGATTTTGGGGATTCTGAGGGGATTTTGGGGTATCCTGAGGGAATTTTGGAATCCTGAGGGAATTTTGGGAATCCTGAGGGGATTTTGGGGTGATTCTGAGGAGTTTTGGAGTATCCTGAGGGAATTTTGGGAATCCTGAGGGGATTTGGGGTGATCTTGAGGAGATTTTGGGAATCCTGAGGGGATTTTGGGGTGATTCTGAGGAGTTTTGGGGAATTCTGAGGCGATTTGGGGTGATTCTGAGGGGATTTGGGGTATCCTGAGGGGATTTTGGGGAATCCTGAGGGAATTTTGGGGTTCCTGAGGGGGATTTTTGGTTTTCTTGAGGATATTTTGGGATTTTTTTGAGGGGGGGACAATTTTTGTATGGGAGAGATTTAACAAAACCTTTAAATCCTTTTTTTTTGTTGTTTTTTTCCCTTTCCAGGACCTTCCTCCTCCCCGGGTTCTGCCCCTCCCCATGGGGCTCCCCCTCCTCATCCTCACCCTGGTGCTGCTGGGGCTGGGGGAGGGGCACCAGGACCCCCCCCCACCCTCGGGGCACCCCCACCCCCACCTCTATGGACCCCCCAAAACCCGCCCGGACACCGCCCAGGTGTGGCTGCAGGTGAGACACCCCAAAAATGCCCCAAAAATCACCCCAAAAATGCCCTAAAATTGTTCAAAATCCCTCTCAAAAATGCTCCAAAATAGGCCAAAAATAGCCAAAAAAATGCTTTAAAAATTTCTCCCTAAAATGGCCCAAAATGCACTAAAATAACCCCCCAAAAATGACCCTAAAATTGCGTAAAATCACCCCCAAAAAATGCTCTAAATTAGGCCACAAGTAGCCCCAAAAATGCCCTGAAATTGCTTAAAATTCCTCTCAAAAAATGCTACAAATAGGCCAAAAATAGCCCCAAAAATGCTCTAAAATTTCTCCCTCAAATGGCCCGAAATGCACTAAAATGACCCCCAAAAATGCCCTGAAATTGCTTAAAATCACCCCCAAAAAATGCTCTAAAATAGTTTAAAATAGCCCAAAAATGCCCTAAAATTCCTCCCAAAAATGGCCCAAAATACTCAAAAATCCCTCCCAAAAATGACCTAAAACTGCTTAAGATCACCCCCAAAAAATGTTCAAAATTAGGCCAAAAGTAGCCCCCAAAATGACCTAAAATTGCTTAAAATTGCTCTCAAAAAATGCTCCAAAATTTCCTAAAAATAGCCCAAAAATGCTTCAAAATTCCTGCCAAAAATGACCCCAAATGGCCCAAAATGCACTAAAATTACCCCAAAAAATGCCCCAAAGTAATTTAAAATCGCCCCCAAAAAAATGCTCCAAAAAAAGTCTAAAAATAGCCCAGATCCCACCTGGGACCCCCAAATCCCCTCTTGGACCCCCCCCCCCAAAAAAAAAAAAAAAAAAAAATCTCCATTTTAACCCTTTAAATCCCAATTTAACCCTTTAAATCCCCCCCAAATCCCTTCTGGGACCCCCAAAATCCCTTTAAATCCCCCCCAAACCTCCTTTTTAACCCCTTAAACCCCATTTTAACCCCTCAAATCCCCTTTAAATTCCCCCAAATCTCCATTTTAACCCTTTAAATGCAATTTTAACCTTTTATACCCCATTTTAACCCTTTAAAACTCATTTTAATTCTCCAAACCCCCATTTTAACCTTTCAAAATCCCCTTTAAATCCCCCCTAAATCTCCATTTTAACCCCTTATACCCCATTTTAATCCCCCAAACCCCCATTTTAACCCCAGATTTTCATTTTTTCATCTCCAAACTCTGGGGTTTTTTCCCAGAATTCTCTTTTTTCTTCCCAAATTTTTTTAACCCTTTAAACCCCAATTTTTTCCTCCCCAAACCCCCATTTTTCCCTCCAAAATTCTCATTTTTCCCCTTAAAAATCTCATTTTTTTGCCTCGAATTCTCGTTTTTTCACTTCAAAACTTCCTTTTTTTTTCTCTAATTTTCCCAAAATTCTCTTTTTCCTCCCCAGACCCTGGGGGCCGCCCTGGGGGTGTCCCTGGCCCCACACCTGGTGCTGCTCCTGCTCCCGGCCCATTCGGGGTCCCCCCCAAAAAAAAATCTCCATTTTAACCCTTTAAATCCCCCCAAACCCCCTCTGGGACCCCCAAAATCCCTTTAAATCCCCCCAAATCTCAATTTTAACCCTTTAAACCCCATTTTTAAACCCTTTAAACCCCATTTTAACCCCTCAAATCCCCTTTAAATCCCCCCAAATTTCCATTTTAACCCCTTAAACACAATTTTAACCCTTTAAACCCCATTTTCACCCCAAAACCCCCATTTTAACCCTCAAAATCCTCATTTTGTCACCCCCAAACTCTGAGGCTTTTTCCCAAAATTCTCATTTTTTCTTCCCAAATTTTTTTAACCCCCTTAAACCCCATTCTAACCCCCCCAAATCCCCATTTTTCCCTCCAAAATCCTCTTTTTCCTTCCTAATTTTTTTCTGACTCCCCCAAACACCCATTTTAAACCCTTTAGACCCCATTTTAACCCTTTGGATTCCATTTTAACCCCTTAAGCCCCAATTTTTTCCCACCCCAAAACCCCGTTTTTCTCTCCAAAATTCTCATTTTTTTGCTCTAAAATCTTCATTTTTTCACCCCCAAACTCCATTTTTTTTTTTGCCCCAAACTCCTCATTTCTCCCCCAAATTTTCCCAAAATTCTGTGTTTCCTCCCCAGACGCTGGGGGCCGCCCTGGGGGTGTCCCTGGCCCCACACCTGGTGCTGTTTTTCGTCCCGGCCGATTCGGGGTCCCCGCGGCGCCGGGGGCTCCTGCGGCTGCTGCTGAGCTTCGCCGCCGGGGGGCTGCTGGGGGACGCCTTCCTGCACCTCATCCCCCACGCCCTGGGTGGGTGACACCGAGGGGACACCTTGGGGACACCCTGGGGACACTTTGGAGAAGTTTTGGGGCGGTTTGGGGGTGATTTGAGGCGGTTTTGGGGCATTTCGGGGGAAGATCGGGGCAGGTTTGGGGTGGTTTTTGAAGGGTTTGAGGTGGTTTTAGGGGGCTGCTGGGGGACGCCTTCCTGCACCTCATCCCCCACGCCCTGGGTGGGTGACACCGAGGGGACACCTTGGGGACACCCTGGGGACACTTTGGAGAAGTTTTGGGGCGGTTTGGGGGTGATTTGAGGCGGTTTTGGGGCATTTCGGGGGAAGATCGGGGCAGGTTTGGGGTGGTTTTTGAAGGGTTTGAGGTGGTTTTAGGGGGCTGCTGGGGGACGCCTTCCTGCACCTCATCCCCCACGCCCTGGGTCGGTGACACCGAGGGGACACCTTGGGGACACCCTGGGACACTTTGGAGAAGTTTTGGGGCGGTTTTGGGGTGATTTGAGGCGGTTTTGGGGCATTTCGGGGGAAGATCGGGGCAGGTTTGGGGTGGTTTTTGAAGGGTTTGAGGTGGTTTTAGGGGGCTGCTGGGGGACGCCTTCCTGCACCTCATCCCCCACGCCCTGGGTCGGTGACACCGAGGGGACACCTTGGGGACACCCTGGGGACACTTTGGAGAAGTTTTGGGGCGGTTTGGGGGTGATTTGAGGCGGTTTTGGGGCATTTCGGGGGAAGATCGGGGCAGGTTTTAGGGCGGTTTTAGGGAGCTTGGGGACACTTTGAGGACACTGGGACACCTTGGGGACAGTTGGGGGACACTGGGACACCTTGGGGACACTTTTGGGGACAATTTTGGGATGGTTTGGGGTGGTTTAGGGACAGTTTGGGGCAAGTTTGGGGTGGGTTTTGGGTTGGTTTTGGGGGTGGTTTTAGGGGGATTCGCAGTGGTTTTGGTGCAGTTTTGGGGCACTTTGGGGACACTGGGACACCTTGGGGACAGCTGGGGACACTTTGGGTCTGCGTGGGGACAGTTTTGGGGTGATTTTGGGGTGATTTGAGGAGGTTTTGGGGGGTTTGGGGACATTCGGGGGCTCCTGCGGCTGCTGCTGAGCTTCGCCGCGGGGGGGCTGCTGGGGGACGCCTTCCTGCGCCTCATCCCCCACGCCCTGGGTGGGTGACACCGAGGGGACACCTTGGGGACACCCTGGGGACACTTTGGAGAAGTTTTGGGGCGGTTTGGGGGTGATTTGAGGCGATTTCGGGGGAAGATCGGGGCAGGTTTGGGGTGGTTTTAGGGGGTTTTGGGACACTTTGGGGACACTGGGACACCTTGGGGACAGTTGGGGGACACTGGGACACCTTGGGGACACTTTTGGGGACAATTTTGGGACAGTTTGGGGTGGTTTTGGGGGGATTTGAGTTGGTTTTGGGGTGGTTTTAGGGAAGTTTTGGGATGGTTTTAGGAGGGTTTGGGATGGTTTTGGTGCAGTTTTGGGGCACTTTGGGGACACTGGGACACCTTGGGGACAGTTGGGGACACTTTGGGGACACTTTGGGGACAGTTTTTGGGGTGATTTGGGGTGGTTTTGGGATGGTTTAGGACAGTTTTGGGGGTGTTTTAGGAGGGTTTGGGGTGGTTTTAGGGGGCTGCTGGGGGACGCCTTCCTGCACCTCATCCCCCACGCCCTGGGTGGGTGACAACGAGGGGACACCTTGGGGACACTTCTGGGGGGATTTGGGACAATTTTGGGGTGATTTGGGGTGGTTTTGGGGGAGTTTGGGGCATTTCGGGGGAAGATCGGGGCAGGTTTGGGGTGGTTTTTGAAGGGTTTGAGGTGGTTTTAGGGGGCTTGGGGACACTTTGGGGACACTGGGACACCTTGGGGACAGTTGGGGACACCTTGGGGACACTGTGGAGAAGTTTTGGGGCG
>NW_026536406.1:0-26974 GCF_028551555.1 Melozone crissalis
TTCAAAGGCCTTTATGCACATTCATGCCATCTTCCCTATCTGCTGTGTTTTAACTCTTGGCAAGATGCATTTGCCTCTTGCTTGCTGGAAGCTGCTCTGCTTCAGGGCCAGCAGCGAGCTGGGCTGTGCGGGCCCCGTGGAGAGTCCTTCCCCGAGCACTTGGCAGCTCTTGGTGTGTCCAGGGCTGTGTTAGACATTTGGGGCAATGGATTCCTTCCAAGCGGGGGCACCCAGGGTGGGGAGTGGTTGGCCCCGGGGCACGTGGCAGCATGTCCCTTTGTGACACGGTGCAGCAGGTTCCCTGTGGAACCGAAAGGGACACCGTGTCTTGGCAGCCCTTTGTGACACGCGCTGACATAGGGGCTGGCAGCCACACAGCCACGCCACAGTGCTCAGTGCACGCAACGGGACAGGAGGTGACAGAGCGGTGCTGTGAGGCGACCCTGCACAGTCAGCTCGTTGGCTGCTGACCTGGAGCTTTTCCAAGGCATTCCTCCTGTGGCTGGCCTCACGGCCAGACCTCGGCATTTGGTGACTCGGAGCTTTTCCGAGGCATCTCCCATCCCTGCAGCTGGTGCCCTCGTGGCCAGGCCGTGGGACTTGGTGACCTCCATTGTTTGCCAGGAGTCTCCTGTCATTGTGGCAGGAGCCCTCGAGTGCAGGACTTGCTGTGCTCTCGCCTTTCTGAGGCTCCTCTGTTGCAGGTGCCTTCAAGGCAAGACTGCAGCCCTTGCTGACGCAGGCCTTTGCCAAGGCATTTGAAAGGTTAGACAGCAGGATGGCGGGCGGACTGCTCAGTCTGTTCAAGGGGCTTCGGGGCAAGAAAAGCAAAGGCCCTGCAGCTGCCCCAGTGCAGAAGCCTGCAGAGCCAGAGAAGTTGCAGATGCTGCAGGACGGTGAGTGGTGGAGCTGGGCTGCTGGGCCGGTGCCTGCAGCTGGCCTGGCCCTGCCCCACCCCATCCCATCCCATCCCATCCCATCCTATCCCATCCCATCCCATCCCATCCCATCCTATCCCATCCCATCCCATCCCATCCCATCCCTGTGGACATGCCCATGGACGGGATGGGAGAGAGACCGGGGCTGCGCCCCTGAATTGCCGTGCTCCATCCCCTGGGCTCCCGTGGGGCTGTCCCTGCCTGGGGAGCGCAGGGCTGGGCTGTGTTCTCCAGCCTCTCCCGCAGCCCCTCACCTCTGGCTGCGCTTGCTCTTTAACAGATGCAGCCAGGGACCCAACTCAAGAGCAGGAGCCCACCCGTGGCCGCTTCCACAGAACAGCGCAGGTACCTGCGGCCATCCCCACCTGGGCCGGGCCTACTGGCGCTGCTTGGCTGATCCCTGCGCTTGGAGCAGGCCATGGAACGTCCCTCCCCTCCCTCCCTCCTTCTGCTGCAGACACTGCGGAGGTTTCTGCACCTGGGCCGCACAAAGACCCGTGGCACCGGCACCAAGGGCACGGCCCAGCCCGACTCCAGGCCTGGCCAGCTGCGGGCAGAGGCTGCTGCCATCTCAGCGTCCTCGGAGCTCGCAGCAGCCTCTGAGCAGGACACGGCCCAGGGCAGGGCGGAGGCTGGCATGGCCCTGACTGAGGGCATGGCCATCACCCACACCCAGGCTCAGGGCATGCCAGACACTCAGGCCAAGCCCACACTGACCGTGGCTCCTGCACCCACTCTGGAGGTTTTCCAGAAGCGTGCAGCTTCTCCACAGCAGGTAAGTGACGAAAGTGAAGGGAGAACGAGCACACATCCGATTGATGAGCATCGATCTCAGATTTATTGATCCAGCTTACACACTTTTATAGTAGTGTTAATTAAGTTCATACATATTGCAAAACCCGAGCTCATCACTGGTTACAGATTACACACCAACCCCTCCTTTGTTGTCAATACCTGTGGTTTCTTGTTGAGGCTAATACTTGTTTTTCTGATCCTGCTGTTGACTTGTTATTGAGCACCCTTCAAGGACTCCATGTTTTCCACCATGTTTTTCTCATAACTTAGCCAAGGACAAGGTATTTATTGTTTTTAAGGAAAAGCCTGAGAACTTGCTGGTTACAGCTGCCTTTTACTTTTTAACCAGCTGTATGTGATCATGGCCTTTTTCTATAAGCCATGTCTGAAAAAAGCTCTCCACAGCTAAGCAAACTGGGGCCAGGGCTGAAGGCCTCCCAGGATCATGTGGCTCCTCAAGCTACATCCGCTGGACCCCCTCAGCCTTTGAGGCCATTACAGTGGGGTGGGAAGGCAAGCACTTCTTCGGGGAAGCTGGGCAAGTTGCTCCCTTGGACAGCACTCCAAGTCTTCCCCACGCCGCGTCCTCCAGGTGCAAGCCATGGTCAGGGATATTCTCCGGAGACTGGCGTCCTGTGTCACCGTGGATGCCAGGCTGCAAGTGGAGATTCTGAACCTGACAGAGGAACACCCTGTTCAAGTGGTGATGAGCCTCCTATGCTGTGCCCCAACGTGTGACAGGTACGGAGCACAAGTGCCTCGAGAGCTCAGTGCTCACCGGCCCGTAGGGCCCCTCACCCTGTACAGCCTGTCCAGTGGGCTCTGCCAGACAGGCAGAGAGCTGCGGGAGCCTCGGGCCCCTCTGTTTCCTGAGCCTCTGCCATGCTCCCTCTCTGCCCTTCAGGGCACCGGGGCTCTGTCACCCAGCCCCACGCAGCTGCACGGGGCACGGTGCTGACGCACAGCTCTGCTCACACAGAGCCGCCGCGCTGATGTGGAGAGCCATCGGCACGTCCGGAGTGGCCGCCCAGGAGGTGCTTCCAGCGCTGCTCTCTGCCATGGAGGAGCAGCCGCCCTATGGCAGCTTCTCCTGCGGAGACAAGGCTGTCTTTGCCCTGGCTGTGAGTTTCTGGAGCTGGTCTTTGCTCGCCCTCCTGGTTGCCTCTCCAGCACCTCTCCCTGCTCTCCCTAGCCTGCAGCTCCCTGCCTGGGCTCAAAGCTGGCCTAGGGGCAGGCTCAGGGGCAGCAGGCCGCGTGCTCCCCCTGCGTCTCCCCTCGGGCCCTGCCTCATAGACACCCTGGCACTGAGCGCTGCCTCAGGCTGCTTTGTCTCTTGCAGGCAACTCTGGTGCTGTGGAGGATTGCTCCCATGTGTGAGTGGCACTGTGCCATTCTGCTTCATTCTCCCCAACTGTTTGTGGCTCTGCTCTTGCAAATTTTCACCACCACAGAGCAGATGCCAGGGGACATTGAAACTGGGAGATTCTGGAGAGCGTGCCGGGAAGAACACGGCCTTCCCTGCCATCCCCACAGGTGCCAGTCGCCCTGTCCTTCCCACGCCCTCGTGGCCAGGGCCAGCGCTCCCAGAGTGACCTGGCCTTTGCTCGGCATGCAGGTTTGCAGTGCAGACCATGAAGGCTCTGCTCTCCCGCCTGGGCTTTGACAAGAAGCTGGTGGCTCTGGAGAACAAGCGGGTCTGGGAGAAGCTGCTCTGTGCCGACACCCAGCACTATGCAGCAGATCTGCTGGCCAGGTGAGATCTCCTACGCCCCGCCGCCACCGTCAGCATTTGTGCTCCCTGCCCAGAGTGCCCCACACAGTCCCTGGGGCTGTAAGCGAGAGCCCTTGTCAGCGAGGGAGGGCTGAGCAGACTGGGAAAGGCTGGGAGAGGAGGATGCCCAGCAGCAGCCGCCTCCCAAGGGCCCCATGTCCCCTTGCAGAGTGCTGGAGAAAGATCAGACCTCTGTGAGACCACGCCTGGGAGAGGTCTGCCCGCCCGGCTCAGGGCCTTGTTTCCTTTTTCCCATGCCAGGGAGATGCGCCGTGGCTTGAGCCCCTTGTGTCCCCACATGGCCTCACACCTGCTCAGCCTGCTCCTCGGGAAGCAGCCCCGCTGGCATCTGCCTGCCCTGGCGTTCTTTGTGGAGGTGAGCCTGATGGCCAGCGCTGCCTGGCTGAGCTGCCTCCCAGCTCTTGGGCCTCCCGTAGCTGCAGCCGCCTGGGAGGCTGCCCACACCCACTGCTGCTGCCTGGGCCTGGCCCTATGAGGCTCTGGGCTCCTGCCGGCCGGCTCCCCCATCACTGCCCTGTGCCTTTCAGGTCCTGGAGTGTCTGGACTTGAGCAAACACGGTCCCAGTGCCCTGCTGGTGGTATCCAGGCACCTGCTGAGCCAGTGCAGGGACAGGCTGCGCCGGGCGCTCAGAGGCCTTGTGGTGCTCAGCAAGGAGCCCTCGCTGGTGAGAAGGGGCAGTGGCTGAAGCCATGCTGGCAGTGTGGGGCTGGGCAACGCAGACCTCTGGGCTTGGCTGGCCTTTGGCAGCAGAGGCAGCTGCTCCCAGCTCTCCTGCCTCCTGCTTCAGCTGCCCCAGTGCCCCAAGCAGCTGTTGGTGCTGCGGCCATTCACGGCTTCACAGCACAGCCTGGTCTTGCACACAGGCCGGAGGAATATGCTGCCTCTATCCACACCTGGTGGAGCAGCTGGCTGACCCAGATGCAGAGGTGGTCTGGATGAGCCTCTGTGTGCTCACACATACGCTCCAGGACAAAGACCTCCTGCTACCCAGCGTCACCGCCCTGAAGCTGGCTGAGTCCCTCCTGCCACACTTTGAGAACGTAAGGCTATGTGGCCCCAGCCAAGGGCACTGGATGCTACCTGGAAACTTTGTGCTCTGTGCAGTTCTGGGCCTTTGCCTCAATGGGCCTGGAGTAGTTGGTGCTGAGGTCTTTTGCTTTCCTTCCAGGACAACAGCCACGTGCAGCTGCTCTCCATTCAGCTCTTTTGCAAGGTGATGGAGCTGGTAGTGGAAGAGGGGGAAGAGCTTCTCACGACATTTGTGAACCAGAGCCTGCTCCCTCTATTCTTGCGCTGGCACGATGAGAACCTGTATGTGGCCAAGGTGAGGTTTTGTGTGATGGTGCCGCATCCCTGGCAGGGGGCTTGGCCACCTCCTGCCCTGGCACCTGGCGGGCTCCAGCCTCCCCATGGTCATGGCACAGGGACACAGGTCCTGTGCCCTGGGCTCTGGTGCCACCTGCAGCTCTCTGCCACTCTCCAGGCCTCTTTCCAAGCCCTGCTTTGTGCGGCACGCTTCCTGAAGAGGAGGGACCTTGAGGAGCTGCTGACGAAGGCGTGGCGGATTAAGTTTGCTGAGAGCCTGGTAAGGACAGCCGGGGAGATCGAGCCCTGCCCCTGGTGCACGATGTGGAGGACCGGCAGCTGTGCCACTGCCCAGCGCCGCAGCCAGGCCCGCCAGCCTGTGCCCCCCATGCTGCTCCCTGTCCCGGGCTGTGTGGGCCGGCTCGGCCGGTGCTGGGGCCAGGGAGAGCCCGGCCAAGGGGCAGAGCCCATGCCAAGCCTTCCCTGCTGGTGCTCCCCGCAGCTGCTGCAGGACGAGAGCCGAGCGGCTGAGAGCCCACAGAGGACCCTGCGAGAGGCAGCTGTCAGGTTCATGGGTGAGCCCTGAGCCCGGCGCCCCTCCCTGCCCCCAGCCCGGCTGCTGCCCTGGCTACAGTGAGAGCCGGGCCTCTGCAGCTGGCTGGGATGGCCCTGGCAGGAGGCTTTCCTTGGATTTCCTCAATCTGGCCTCTGACCTTGGCTCTGTTCCTCTCTCTTCCAGCTCTTCAAGCCCTGAAGGAAGATGAGAGTTCATCGTGCCTGAGCAAACTGCTTCAGATGATCTTTGAAGGAAGATCTGCAGGACTTTGTCTGATGGATCAGATGTACCAGTGTCCATCAGCGATTTCAAGTGCCCATTGAAGATGGGAGCACCTGCAGAACAGGATGGAGCAGCTGGAGCTCCAGGCACAGCATGGCTGCTCAGAGCTGAGCCTGTGTGAAGCCCCAGCAGCTCCTGCCATCTCTCTCCCTGTTGGCACCTCCCTCCCTGCAGACCTCAGGCCCTGCCCATCCCCTTTTCTGCCTCCCAGCTCACCCCTTACCTTCGCTTTCCCTTAATAAACAGTTTGGGTTTTTCACTTGAACCGCATATCCGTGGAGCTGAAGTGACACAAAACCTGAGCCCGGAGACACGCAGGGCCCTGCTGCCCTTCTCCTGCCTGCTGTGTTCCGGGCACGGACAGAGAGGAACAAGGGCAGCTCAGGCTGCAAAGTTCCCTGTCCCGCTGCTCCAGTTGCACAGCGGCGTGGACTTAAAGGGCATGCTGAGCACGCTGAAGGGGACAAGGACTCTGAGTTGTAGAAGAGCCAGCTTGAGTGTGCTCTGAACCCAGCCATGAGGAATTCCAGTGCAGGCATCCACGGAGGGCAAAGGAGCTTGCAATGGCAGAAGTTTCCACAAAGAGCTTCCTGAAAGCACAGCAATGCTCCATCCCTACACAGGGACAGGAAGAGGGCAGTGAGACCAGAGGCAGGGGCCCAATCCCATCCCTCTGGGGCATGGCTGCAAAACAGCCGCAGCTGTGTCTTCCCGTGCCTGTGTTTGGGCTGTGCTGAGCCCAGAGCCAGCCAGCTTGTGCTCTGCTGTGCCAAGAGCGTTCTGGGCAGGCAGGCAGGCAGAAGTGCCGCTTGCACTGTGGGGAAGGGAGTCACGAGAGCTTCCTGCGGGAACAGGGCTCTGCTCCTTGCCTGGGAACAGCCTGGTTTTGCTGTCGTGAGCGCAGGCAGGAGCTCGGGCACTTGAAGGGGCAGCGGGCAGCTCTTGTTTATAGGGGGTCTGGGGCTGCGTGCCACAATGGACACGAGGAAACAGGCTCGGGAGAAGGAAGATGAGCTCGAGCTGGAGTGCCTGTGCTACAAGGTGCAGAAGTAATTGAGCCTTGCCAGGGTTTCTTAAGTGTGTGTTGGTGTTCCCTGGGAAATGGACACATTTGGGGAAATGCCTTTGGAAGAGAGGGGCTTGCTTCTCAAGCAAAGTGCTTCCCCAGGAGCCTCTAGTGAGCTAGGTGCAGCTGTCTCCCTTTGGCTCCTTGCGCTCCTTTCCATCCTTGAGGCCCCTTGCACTTGGCAGAGGGGCATGGCAAGGGAGAAGGCTGTGAAGAGCAGCTTTGGCAATCTGCCTGGGCCTGCAGAGACCAAGGCAAGCACCAGCGGCAGGGTGTGTCCGCCGCCTTTGAGCACAGGACAGAGGGGGATAATCTCTGTCCAGCCAAGAGCCCCAAATGCCTCTCAGAGACCTGTGAATTCAAAGGCCTTTATGCACATTCATGCCATCTTCCCTATCTGCTGTGTTTTAACTCTTGGCAAGATGCATTTGCCTCTTGCTTGCTGGAAGCTGCTCTGCTTCAGGGCCAGCAGCGAGCTGGGCTGTGCGGGCCCCGTGGAGAGTCCTTCCCCGAGCACTTGGCAGCTCTTGGTGTGTCCAGGGCTGTGTTAGACATTTGGGGCAATGGATTCCTTCCAAGCGGGGGCACCCAGGGTGGGGAGTGGTTGGCCCCGGGGCACGTGGCAGCATGTCCCTTTGTGACACGGTGCAGCAGGTTCCCTGTGGAACCGAAAGGGACACCGTGTCTTGGCAGCCCTTTGTGACACGCGCTGACATAGGGGCTGGCAGCCACACAGCCACGCCACAGTGCTCAGTGCACGCAACGGGACAGGAGGTGACAGAGCGGTGCTGTGAGGCGACCCTGCACAGTCAGCTCGTTGGCTGCTGACCTGGAGCTTTTCCAAGGCATTCCTCCTGTGGCTGGCCTCACGGCCAGACCTCGGCATTTGGTGACTCGGAGCTTTTCCGAGGCATCTCCCATCCCTGCAGCTGGTGCCCTCGTGGCCAGGCCGTGGGACTTGGTGACCTCCATTGTTTGCCAGGAGTCTCCTGTCATTGTGGCAGGAGCCCTCGAGTGCAGGACTTGCTGTGCTCTCGCCTTTCTGAGGCTCCTCTGTTGCAGGTGCCTTCAAGGCAAGACTGCAGCCCTTGCTGACGCAGGCCTTTGCCAAGGCATTTGAAAGGTTAGACAGCAGGATGGCGGGCGGACTGCTCAGTCTGTTCAAGGGGCTTCGGGGCAAGAAAAGCAAAGGCCCTGCAGCTGCCCCAGTGCAGAAGCCTGCAGAGCCAGAGAAGTTGCAGATGCTGCAGGACGGTGAGTGGTGGAGCTGGGCTGCTGGGCCGGTGCCTGCAGCTGGCCTGGCCCTGCCCCACCCCATCCCATCCCATCCCATCCCATCCCATCCCATCCCTGTGGACATGCCCATGGACGGGATGGGAGAGAGACCGGGGCTGCGCCCCTGAATTGCCGTGCTCCATCCCCTGGGCTCCCGTGGGGCTGTCCCTGCCTGGGGAGCGCAGGGCTGGGCTGTGTTCTCCAGCCTCTCCCGCAGCCCCTCACCTCTGGCTGCGCTTGCTCTTTAACAGATGCAGCCAGGGACCCAACTCAAGAGCAGGAGCCCACCCGTGGCCGCTTCCACAGAACAGCGCAGGTACCTGCGGCCATCCCCACCTGGGCCGGGCCTACTGGCGCTGCTTGGCTGATCCCTGCGCTTGGAGCAGGCCATGGAACCTCCCTCCCCTCCCTCCCTCCTTCTGCTGCAGACACTGCGGAGGTTTCTGCACCTGGGCCGCACAAAGACCCGTGGCACCGGCACCAAGGGCACGGCCCAGCCCGACTCCAGGCCTGGCCAGCTGCGGGCAGAGGCTGCTGCCATCTCAGCGTCCTCGGAGCTCGCAGCAGCCTCTGAGCAGGACACGGCCCAGGGCAGGGCGGAGGCTGGCATGGCCCTGACTGAGGGCATGGCCATCACCCACACCCAGGCTCAGGGCATGCCAGACACTCAGGCCAAGCCCACACTGACCGTGGCTCCTGCACCCACTCTGGAGGTTTTCCAGAAGCGTGCAGCTTCTCCACAGCAGGTAAGTGACGAAAGTGAAGGGAGAACGAGCACACATCCGATTGATGAGCATCGATCTCAGATTTATTGATCCAGCTTACACACTTTTATAGTAGTGTTAATTAAGTTCATACATATTGCAAAACCCGAGCTCATCACTGGTTACAGATTACACACCAACCCCTCCTTTGTTGTCAATACCTGTGGTTTCTTGTTGAGGCTAATACTTGTTTTTCTGATCCTGCTGTTGACTTGTTATTGAGCACCCTTCAAGGACTCCATGTTTTCCACCATGTTTTTCTCATAACTTAGCCAAGGACAAGGTATTTATTGTTTTTAAGGAAAAGCCTGAGAACTTGCTGGTTACAGCTGCCTTTTACTTTTTAACCAGCTGTATGTGATCATGGCCTTTTTCTATAAGCCATGTCTGAAAAAAGCTCTCCACAGCTAAGCAAACTGGGGCCAGGGCTGAAGGCCTCCCAGGATCATGTGGCTCCTCAAGCTACATCCGCTGGACCCCCTCAGCCTTTGAGGCCATTACAGTGGGGTGGGAAGGCAAGCACTTCTTCGGGGAAGCTGGGCAAGTTGCTCCCTTGGACAGCACTCCAAGTCTTCCCCACGCCGCGTCCTCCAGGTGCAAGCCATGGTCAGGGATATTCTCCGGAGACTGGCGTCCTGTGTCACCGTGGATGCCAGGCTGCAAATGGAGATTCTGAACCTGACAGAGGAACACCCTGTTCAAGTGGTGATGAGCCTCCTATGCTGTGCCCCAACGTGTGACAGGTACGGAGCACAAGTGCCTCGAGAGCTCAGTGCTCACCGGCCCGTAGGGCCCCTCACCCTGTACAGCCTGTCCAGTGGGCTCTGCCAGACAGGCAGAGAGCTGCGGGAGCCTCGGGCCCCTCTGTTTCCTGAGCCTCTGCCATGCTCCCTCTCTGCCCTTCAGGGCACCGGGGCTCTGTCACCCAGCCCCACGCAGCCGCACGGGGCACGGTGCTGACGCACAGCTCTGCTCACACAGAGCCGCCGCGCTGATGTGGAGAGCCATCGGCACGTCCGGAGTGGCCGCCCAGGAGGTGCTTCCAGCGCTGCTCTCTGCCATGGAGGAGCAGCCGCCCTATGGCAGCTTCTCCTGCGGAGACAAGGCTGTCTTTGCCCTGGCTGTGAGTTTCTGGAGCTGGTCTTTGCTCGCCCTCCTGGTTGCCTCTCCAGCACCTCTCCCTGCTCTCCCTAGCCTGCAGCTCCCTGCCTGGGCTCAAAGCTGGCCTAGGGGCAGGCTCAGGGGCAGCAGGCCGCGTGCTCCCCCTGCGTCTCCCCTCGGGCCCTGCCTCATAGACACCCTGGCACTGAGCGCTGCCTCAGGCTGCTTTGTCTCTTGCAGGCAACTCTGGTGCTGTGGAGGATTGCTCCCATGTGTGAGTGGCACTGTGCCATTCTGCTTCATTCTCCCCAACTGTTTGTGGCTCTGCTCTTGCAAATTTTCACCACCACAGAGCAGATGCCAGGGGACATGGAAACTGGGAGATTCTGGAGAGCGTGCCGGGAAGAACACGGCCTTCCCTGCCATCCCCACAGGTGCCAGTCGCCCTGTCCTTCCCACGCCCTCGTGGCCAGGGCCAGCGCTCCCAGAGTGACCTGGCCTTTGCTCGGCATGCAGGTTTGCAGTGCAGACCATGAAGGCTCTGCTCTCCCGCCTGGGCTTTGACAAGAAGCTGGTGGCTCTGGAGAACAAGCGGGTCTGGGAGAAGCTGCTCTGTGCCGACACCCAGCACTATGCAGCAGATCTGCTGGCCAGGTGAGATCTCCTACGCCCCGCCGCCACCGTCAGCATTTGTGCTCCCTGCCCAGAGTGCCCCACACAGTCCCGGGGGCTGTAAGCGAGAGCCCTTGTCAGCGAGGGAGGGCCGAGCAGACTGGGAAAGGCTGGGAGAGGAGGATGCCCAGCAGCAGCCGCCTCCCAAGGGCCCCATGTCCCCTTGCAGAGTGCTGGAGAAAGATCAGACCTCTGTGAGACCACGCCTGGGAGAGGTCTGCCCGCCCGGCTCAGGGCCTTGTTTCCTTTTTCCCATGCCAGGGAGATGCGCCGTGGCTTGAGCCCCTTGTGTCCCCACATGGCCTCACACCTGCTCAGCCTGCTCCTCGGGAAGCAGCCCCGCTGGCATCTGCCTGCCCTGGCGTTCTTTGTGGAGGTGAGCCTGATGGCCAGCGCTGCCTGGCTGAGCTGCCTCCCAGCTCTTGGGCCTCCCGTAGCTGCAGCCGCCTGGGAGGCTGCCCACACCCACTGCTGCTGCCTGGGCCTGGCCCTATGAGGCTCTGGGCTCCTGCCGGCCGGCTCCCCCATCACTGCCCTGTGCCTTTCAGGTCCTGGAGTGTCTGGACTTGAGCAAACACGGTCCCAGTGCCCTGCTGGTGGTATCCAGGCACCTGCTGAGCCAGTGCAGGGACAGGCTGCGCCGGGCGCTCAGAGGCCTTGTGGTGCTCAGCAAGGAGCCCTCGCTGGTGAGAAGGGGCAGTGGCTGAAGCCATGCTGGCAGTGTGGGGCTGGGCAACGCAGACCTCTGGGCTTGGCTGGCCTTTGGCAGCAGAGGCAGCTGCTCCCAGCTCTCCTGCCTCCTGCTTCAGCTGCCCCAGTGCCCCAAGCAGCTGTTGGTGCTGCGGCCATTCACGGCTTCACAGCACAGCCTGGTCTTGCACACAGGCCGGAGGAATATGCTGCCTCTATCCACACCTGGTGGAGCAGCTGGCTGACCCAGATGCAGAGGTGGTCTGGATGAGCCTCTGTGTGCTCACACATACGCTCCAGGACAAAGACCTCCTGCTACCCAGCGTCACCGCCCTGAAGCTGGCTGAGTCCCTCCTGCCACAATTTGAGAACGTAAGGCTATGTGGCCCCAGCCAAGGGCACTGGATGCTACCTGGAAACTTTGTGCTCTGTGCAGTTCTGGGCCTTTGCCTCAATGGGCCTGGAGTAGTTGGTGCTGAGGTCTTTCGCTTTCCTTCCAGGACAACAGCCACGTGCAGCTGCTCTCCATTCAGCTCTTTTGCAAGGTGATGGAGCTGGTAGTGGAAGAGGGGGAAGAGCTTCTCACGACATTTGTGAACCAGAGCCTGCTCCCTCTATTCTTGCGCTGGCACGATGAGAACCTGTATGTGGCCAAGGTGAGGTTTTGTGTGATGGTGCCGCATCCCTGGCAGGGGGCTTGGCCACCTCCTGCCCTGGCACCTGGCGGGCTCCAGCCTCCCCATGGTCATGGCACAGGGACACAGGTCCTGTGCCCTGGGCTCTGGTGCCACCTGCAGCTCTCTGCCACTCTCCAGGCCTCTTTCCAAGCCCTGCTTTGTGCGGCACGCTTCCTGAAGAGGAGGGACCTTGAGGAGCTGCTGACGAAGGCGTGGCGGATTAAGTTTGCTGAGAGCCTGGTAAGGACAGCCGGGGAGATCGAGCCCTGCCCCTGGTGCACGATGTGGAGGACCGGCAGCTGTGCCACTGCCCAGCGCCGCAGCCAGGCCCGCCAGCCTGTGCCCCCCATGCTGCTCCCTGTCCCGGGCTGTGTGGGCCGGCTCGGCCGGTGCTGGGGCCAGGGAGAGCCCGGCCAAGGGGCAGAGCCCATGCCAAGCCTTCCCTGCTGGTGCTCCCCGCAGCTGCTGCAGGACGAGAGCCGAGCGGCTGAGAGCCCACAGAGGACCCTGCGAGAGGCAGCTGTCAGGTTCATGGGTGAGCCCTGAGCCCGGCGCCCCTCCCTGCCCCCAGCCCGGCTGCTGCCCTGGCTACAGTGAGAGCCGGGCCTCTGCAGCTGGCTGGGATGGCCCTGGCAGGAGGCTTTCCTTGGATTTCCTCAATCTGGCCTCTGACCTTGGCTCTGTTCCTCTCTCTTCCAGCTCTTCAAGCCCTGAAGGAAGATGAGAGTTCATCGTGCCTGAGCAAACTGCTTCAGATGATCTTTGAAGGAAGATCTGCAGGACTTTGTCTGATGGATCAGATGTACCAGTGTCCATCAGCGATTTCAAGTGCCCATTGAAGATGGGAGCACCTGCAGAACAGGATGGAGCAGCTGGAGCTCCAGGCACAGCATGGCTGCTCAGAGCTGAGCCTGTGTGAAGCCCCAGCAGCTCCTGCCATCTCTCTCCCTGTTGGCACCTCCCTCCCTGCAGACCTCAGGCCCTGCCCATCCCCTTTTCTGCCTCCCAGCTCACCCCTTACCTTCGCTTTCCCTTAATAAACAGTTTGGGTTTTTCACTTGAACCGCATATCCGTGGAGCTGAAGTGACACAAAACCTGAGCCCGGAGACACGCAGGGCCCTGCTGCCCTTCTCCTGCCTGCTGTGTTCCGGGCACGGACCGAGAGGAACAAGGGCAGCTCAGGCTGCAAAGTTCCCTGTCCCGCTGCTCCAGTTGCACAGCGGCGTGGACTTAAAGGGCATGCTGAGCACGCTGAAGGGGACAAGGACTCTGAGTTGTAGAAGAGCCAGCTTGAGTGTGCTCTGAACCCAGCCATGAGGAATTCCAGTGCAGGCATCCACGGAGGGCAAAGGAGCTTGCAATGGCAGAAGTTTCCACAAAGAGCTTCCTGAAAGCACAGCAATGCTCCATCCCTACACAGGGACAGGAAGAGGGCAGTGAGACCAGAGGCAGGGGCCCAATCCCATCCCTCTGGGGCATGGCTGCAAAACAGCCGCAGCTGTGTCTTCCCGTGCCTGTGTTTGGGCTGTGCTGAGCCCAGAGCCAGCCAGCTTGTGCTCTGCTGTGCCAAGAGCGTTCTGGGCAGGCAGGCAGGCAGAAGTGCCGCTTGCACTGTGGGGAAGGGGGTCACGAGAGCTTCCTGCGGGAACAGGGCTCTGCTCCTTGCCTGGGAACAGCCTGGTTTTGCTGTCGTGAGCGCAGGCAGGAGCTCGGGCACTTGAAGGGGCAGCGGGCAGCTCTTGTTTATAGGGGATCTGGGGCTGCGTGCCACAATGGACACGAGGAAACAGGCTCGGGAGAAGGAAGATGAGCTCGAGCTGGAGTGCCTGTGCTACAAGGTGCAGAAGTAATTGAGCCTTGCCAGGGTTTCTTAAGTGTGTGTTGGTGTTCCCTGGGAAATGGACACATTTGGGGAAATGCCTTTGGAAGAGAGGGGCTTGCTTCTCAAGCAAAGTGCTTCCCCAGGAGCCTCTAGTGAGCTAGGTGCAGCTGTCTCCCTTTGGCTCCTTGCGCTCCTTTCCATCCTTGAGGCCCCTTGCACTTGGCAGAGGGGCATGGCAAGGGAGAAGGCTGTGAAGAGCAGCTTTGGCAATCTGCCTGGGCCTGCAGAGACCAAGGCAAGCACCAGCGGCAGGGTGTGTCCGCCGCCTTTGAGCACAGGACAGAGGGGGATAATCTCTGTCCAGCCAAGAGCCCCAAATGCCTCTCAGAGACCTGTGAATTCAAAGGCCTTTATGCACATTCATGCCATCTTCCCTATCTGCTGTGTTTTAACTCTTGGCAAGATGCATTTGCCTCTTGCTTGCTGGAAGCTGCTCTGCTTCAGGGCCAGCAGCGAGCTGGGCTGTGCGGGCCCCGTGGAGAGTCCTTCCCCGAGCACTTGGCAGCTCTTGGTGTGTCCAGGGCTGTGTTAGACATTTGGGGCAATGGATTCCTTCCAAGCGGGGGCACCTTGGGTGGGGAGTGGTTGGCCCCGGGGCACGTGGCAGCATGTCCCTTTGTGACACGGTGCAGCAGGTTCCCTGTGGAACCGAAAGGGACACCGTGTCTTGGCAGCCCTTTGTGACACGCGCTGACATAGGGGCTGGCAGCCACACAGCCACGCCACAGTGCTCAGTGCACGCAACGGGACAGGAGGTGACAGAGCGGTGCTGTGAGGCGACCCTGCACAGTCAGCTCGTTGGCTGCTGACCTGGAGCTTTTCCAAGGCATTCCTCCTGTGGCTGGCCTCACGGCCAGACCTCGGCATTTGGTGACTCGGAGCTTTTCCGAGGCATCTCCCATCCCTGCAGCTGGTGCCCTCGTGGCCAGGCCGTGGGACTTGGTGACCTCCATTGTTTGCCAGGAGTCTCCTGTCATTGTGGCAGGAGCCCTCGAGTGCAGGACTTGCTGTGCTCTCGCCTTTCTGAGGCTCCTCTGTTGCAGGTGCCTTCAAGGCAAGACTGCAGCCCTTGCTGACGCAGGCCTTTGCCAAGGCATTTGAAAGGTTAGACAGCAGGATGGCGGGCGGACTGCTCAGTCTGTTCAAGGGGCTTCGGGGCAAGAAAAGCAAAGGCCCTGCAGCTGCCCCAGTGCAGAAGCCTGCAGAGCCAGAGAAGTTGCAGATGCTGCAGGACGGTGAGTGGTGGAGCTGGGCTGCTGGGCCGGTGCCTGCAGCTGGCCTGGCCCTGCCCCACCCCATCCCATACCATCCCATCCCATCCTATCCCATCCCATCCCATCCCATCCCATCCCATCCCATCCCATCCCTGTGGACATGCCCATGGACGGGATGGGAGAGAGACCGGGGCTGCGCCCCTGAATTGCCGTGCTCCATCCCCTGGGCTCCCGTGGGGCTGTCCCTGCCTGGGGAGCGCAGGGCTGGGCTGTGTTCTCCAGCCTCTCCCGCAGCCCCTCACCTCTGGCTGCGCTTGCTCTTTAACAGATGCAGCCAGGGACCCAACTCAAGAGCAGGAGCCCACCCGTGGCCGCTTCCACAGAACAGCGCAGGTACCTGCGGCCATCCCCACCTGGGCCGGGCCTACTGGCGCTGCTTGGCTGATCCCTGCGCTTGGAGCAGGCCATGCAACGTCCCTCCCCTCCCTCCCTCCTTCTGCTGCAGACACTGCGGAGGTTTCTGCACCTGGGCCGCACAAAGACCCGTGGCACCGGCACCAAGGGCACGGCCCAGCCCGACTCCAGGCCTGGCCAGCTGCGGGCAGAGGCTGCTGCCATCTCAGTGTCCTCGGAGCTCGCAGCAGCCTCTGAGCAGGACACGGCCCAGGGCAGGGCGGAGGCTGGCATTGCCCTGACTGAGGGCATGGCCATCACCCACACCCAGGCTCAGGGCATGCCAGACACTCAGGCCAAGCCCACACTGACCGTGGCTCCTGCACCCACTCTGGAGGTTTTCCAGAAGCGTGCAGCTTCTCCACAGCAGGTAAGTGACGAAAGTGAAGGGAGAACGAGCACACATCCGATTGATGAGCATCGATCTCAGATTTATTGATCCAGCTTACACACTTTTATAGTAGTGTTAATTAAGTTCATACATATTGCAAAACCCGAGCTCATCACTGGTTACAGATTACACACCAACCCCTCCTTTGTTGTCAATACCTGTGGTTTCTTGTTGAGGCTAATACTTGTTTTTCTGATCCTGCTGTTGACTTGTTATTGAGCACCCTTCAAGGACTCCATGTTTTCCACCATGTTTTTCTCATAACTTAGCCAAGGACAAGGTATTTATTGTTTTTAAGGAAAAGCCTGAGAACTTGCTGGTTACAGCTGCCTTTTACTTTTTAACCAGCTGTATGTGATCATGGCCTTTTTCTATAAGCCATGTCTGAAAAAAGCTCTCCACAGCTAAGCAAACTGGGGCCAGGGCTGAAGGCCTCCCAGGATCATGTGGCTCCTCAAGCTACATCCGCTGGACCCCCTCAGCCTTTGAGGCCATTATAGTGGGGTGGGAAGGCAAGCACTTCTTCGGGGAAGCTGGGCAAGTTGCTCCCTTAGACAGCACTCCAAGTCTTCCCCACGCCGCGTCCTCCAGGTGCAAGCCATGGTCAGGGATATTCTCCGGAGACTGGCGTCCTGTGTCACCGTGGATGCCAGGCTGCAAATGGAGATTCTGAACCTGACAGAGGAACACCCTGTTCAAGTGGTGATGAGCCTCCTATGCTGTGCCCCAACGTGTGACAGGTACGGAGCACAAGTGCCTCGAGAGCTCAGTGCTCACCGGCCCGTAGGGCCCCTCACCCTGTACAGCCTGTCCAGTGGGCTCTGCCAGACAGGCAGAGAGCTGCGGGAGCCTCGGGCCCCTCTGTTTCCTGAGCCTCTGCCATGCTCCCTCTCTGCCCTTCAGGGCACCGGGGCTCTGTCACCCAGCCCCACGCAGCCGCACGGGGCACGGTGCTGACGCACAGCTCTGCTCACACAGAGCCGCCGCGCTGATGTGGAGAGCCATCGGCACGTCCGGAGTGGCCGCCCAGGAGGTGCTTCCAGCGCTGCTCTCTGCCATGGAGGAGCAGCCGCCCTATGGCAGCTTCTCCTGCGGAGACAAGGCTGTCTTTGCCCTGGCTGTGAGTTTCTGGAGCTGGTCTTTGCTCGCCCTCCTGGTTGCCTCTCCAGCACCTCTCCCTGCTCTCCCTAGCCTGCAGCTCCCTGCCTGGGCTCAAAGCTGGCCTAGGGGCAGGCTCAGGGGCAGCAGGCCGCGTGCTCCCCCTGCGTCTCCCCTCGGGCCCTGCCTCATAGACACCCTGGCACTGAGCGCTGCCTCAGGCTGCTTTGTCTCTTGCAGGCAACTCTGGTGCTGTGGAGGATTGCTCCCATGTGTGAGTGGCACTGTGCCATTCTGCTTCATTCTCCCCAACTGTTTGTGGCTCTGCTCTTGCAAATTTTCACCACCACAGAGCAGATGCCAGGGGACATTGAAACTGGGAGATTCTGGAGAGCGTGCCGGGAAGAACACGGCCTTCCCTGCCATCCCCACAGGTGCCAGTCGCCCTGTCCTTCCCACGCCCTCGTGGCCAGGGCCAGCGCTCCCAGAGTGACCTGGCCTTTGCTCGGCATGCAGGTTTGCAGTGCAGACCATGAAGGCTCTGCTCTCCCGCCTGGGCTTTGACAAGAAGCTGGTGGCTCTGGAGAACAAGCGGGTCTGGGAGAAGCTGCTCTGTGCCGACACCCAGCACTATGCAGCAGATCTGCTGGCCAGGTGAGATCTCCTACGCCCCGCCGCCACCGTCAGCATTTGTGCTCCCTGCCCAGAGTGCCCCACACAGTCCCTGGGGCTGTAAGCGAGAGCCCTTGTCAGCGAGGGAGGGCCGAGCAGACTGGGAAAGGCTGGGAGAGGAGGATGCCCAGCAGCAGCCGCCTCCCAAGGGCCCCATGTCCCCTTGCAGAGTGCTGGAGAAAGATCAGACCTCTGTGAGACCACGCCTGGGAGAGGTCTGCCCGCCCGGCTCAGGGCCTTGTTTCCTTTTTCCCATGCCAGGGAGATGCGCCGTGGCTTGAGCCCCTTGTGTCCCCACATGGCCTCACACCTGCTCAGCCTGCTCCTCGGGAAGCAGCCCCGCTGGCATCTGCCTGCCCTGGCGTTCTTTGTGGAGGTGAGCCTGATGGCCAGCGCTGCCTGGCTGAGCTGCCTCCCAGCTCTTGGGCCTCCCGTAGCTGCAGCCGCCTGGGAGGCTGCCCACACCCACTGCTGCTGCCTGGGCCTGGCCCTATGAGGCTCTGGGCTCCTGCCGGCCGGCTCCCCCATCACTGCCCTGTGCCTTTCAGGTCCTGGAGTGTCTGGACTTGAGCAAACACGGTCCCAGTGCCCTGCTGGTGGTATCCAGGCACCTGCTGAGCCAGTGCAGGGACAGGCTGCGCCGGGCGCTCAGAGGCCTTGTGGTGCTCAGCAAGGAGCCCTCGCTGGTGAGAAGGGGCAGTGGCTGAAGCCATGCTGGCAGTGTGGGGCTGGGCAACGCAGACCTCTGGGCTTGGCTGGCCTTTGGCAGCAGAGGCAGCTGCTCCCAGCTCTCCTGCCTCCTGCTTCAGCTGCCCCAGTGCCCCAAGCAGCTGTTGGTGCTGCGGCCATTCACGGCTTCACAGCACAGCCTGGTCTTGCACACAGGCCGGAGGAATATGCTGCCTCTATCCACACCTGGTGGAGCAGCTGGCTGACCCAGATGCAGAGGTGGTCTGGATGAGCCTCTGTGTGCTCACACATACGCTCCAGGACAAAGACCTCCTGCTACCCAGCGTCACCGCCCTGAAGCTGGCTGAGTCCCTCCTGCCACACTTTGAGAACGTAAGGCTATGTGGCCCCAGCCAAGGGCACTGGATGCTACCTGGAAACTTTGTGCTCTGTGCAGTTCTGGGCCTTTGCCTCAATGGGCCTGGAGTAGTTGGTGCTGAGGTCTTTTGCTTTCCTTCCAGGACAACAGCCACGTGCAGCTGCTCTCCATTCACCTCTTTTGCAAGGTGATGGAGCTGGTAGTGGAAGAGGGGGAAGAGCTTCTCACGACATTTGTGAACCAGAGCCTGCTCCCTCTATTCTTGCGCTGGCACGATGAGAACCTGTATGTGGCCAAGGTGAGGTTTTGTGTGATGGTGCCGCATCCCTGGCAGGGGGCTTGGCCACCTCCTGCCCTGGCACCTGGCGGGCTCCAGCCTCCCCATGGTCATGGCACAGGGACACAGGTCCTGTGCCCTGGGCTCTGGTGCCACCTGCAGCTCTCTGCCACTCTCCAGGCCTCTTTCCAAGCCCTGCTTTGTGCGGCACGCTTCCTGAAGAGGAGGGACCTTGAGGAGCTGCTGACGAAGGCGTGGCGGATTAAGTTTGCTGAGAGCCTGGTAAGGACAGCCGGGGAGATCGAGCCCTGCCCCTGGTGCACGATGTGGAGGACCGGCAGCTGTGCCACTGCCCAGCGCCGCAGCCAGGCCCGCCAGCCTGTGCCCCCCATGCTGCTCCCTGTCCCGGGCTGTGTGGGCCGGCTCGGCCGGTGCTGGGGCCAGGGAGAGCCCGGCCAAGGGGCAGAGCCCATGCCAAGCCTTCCCTGCTGGTGCTCCCCGCAGCTGCTGCAGGACGAGAGCCGAGCGGCTGAGAGCCCACAGAGGACCCTGCGAGAGGCAGCTGTCAGGTTCATGGGTGAGCCCTGAGCCCGGCGCCCCTCCCTGCCCCCAGCCCGGCTGCTGCCCTGGCTACAGTGAGAGCCGGGCCTCTGCAGCTGGCTGGGATGGCCCTGGCAGGAGGCTTTCCTTGGATTTCCTCAATCTGGCCTCTGACCTTGGCTCTGTTCCTCTCTCTTCCAGCTCTTCAAGCCCTGAAGGAAGATGAGAGTTCATCGTGCCTGAGCAAACTGCTTCAGATGATCTTTGAAGGAAGATCTGCAGGACTTTGTCTGATGGATCAGATGTACCAGTGTCCATCAGCGATTTCAAGTGCCCATTGAAGATGGGAGCACCTGCAGAACAGGATGGAGCAGCTGGAGCTCCAGGCACAGCATGGCTGCTCAGAGCTGAGCCTGTGTGAAGCCCCAGCAGCTCCTGCCATCTCTCTCCCTGTTGGCACCTCCCTCCCTGCAGACCTCAGGCCCTGCCCATCCCCTTTTCTGCCTCCCAGCTCACCCCTTACCTTCGCTTTCCCTTAATAAACAGTTTGGGTTTTTCACTTGAACCGCATATCCGTGGAGCTGAAGTGACACAAAACCTGAGCCCGGAGACACGCAGGGCCCTGCTGCCCTTCTCCTGCCTGCTGTGTTCCGGGCACGGACCGAGAGGAACAAGGGCAGCTCAGGCTGCAAAGTTCCCTGTCCCGCTGCTCCAGTTGCACAGCGGCGTGGACTTAAAGGGCATGCTGAGCACGCTGAAGGGGACAAGGACTCTGAGTTGTAGAAGAGCCAGCTTGAGTGTGCTCTGAACCCAGCCATGAGGAATTCCAGTGCAGGCATCCACGGAGGGCAAAGGAGCTTGCAATGGCAGAAGTTTCCACAAAGAGCTTCCTGAAAGCACAGCAATGCTCCATCCCTACACAGGGACAGGAAGAGGGCAGTGAGACCAGAGGCAGGGGCCCAATCCCATCCCTCTGGGGCATGGCTGCAAAACAGCCGCAGCTGTGTCTTCCCGTGCCTGTGTTTGGGCTGTGCTGAGCCCAGAGCCAGCCAGCTTGTGCTCTGCTGTGCCAAGAGCGTTCTGGGCAGGCAGGCAGGCAGAAGTGCCGCTTGCACTGTGGGGAAGGGGGTCACGAGAGCTTCCTGCGGGAACAGGGCTCTGCTCCTTGCCTGGGAACAGCCTGGTTTTGCTGTCGTGAGCGCAGGCAGGAGCTCGGGCACTTGAAGGGGCAGCGGGCAGCTCTTGTTTATAGGGGGTCTGGGGCTGCGTGCCACAATGGACACGAGGAAACAGGCTCGGGAGAAGGAAGATGAGCTCGAGCTGGAGTGCCTGTGCTACAAGGTGCAGAAGTAATTGAGCCTTGCCAGGGTTTCTTAAGTGTGTGTTGGTGTTCCCTGGGAAATGGACACATTTGGGGAAATGCCTTTGGAAGAGAGGGGCTTGCTTCTCAAGCAAAGTGCTTCCCCAGGAGCCTCTAGTGAGCTAGGTGCAGCTGTCTCCCTTTGGCTCCTTGCGCTCCTTTCCATCCTTGAGGCCCCTTGCACTTGGCAGAGGGGCATGGCAAGGGAGAAGGCTGTGAAGAGCAGCTTTGGCAATCTGCCTGGGCCTGCAGAGACCAAGGCAAGCACCAGCGGCAGGGTGTGTCCGCCGCCTTTGAGCACAGGACAGAGGGGGATAATCTCTGTCCAGCCAAGAGCCCCAAATGCCTCTCAGAGACCTGTGAATTCAAAGGCCTTTATGCACATTCATGCCATCTTCCCTATCTGCTGTGTTTTAACTCTTGGCAAGATGCATTTGCCTCTTGCTTGCTGGAAGCTGCTCTGCTTCAGGGCCAGCAGCGAGCTGGGCTGTGCGGGCCCCGTGGAGAGTCCTTCCCCGAGCACTTGGCAGCTCTTGGTGTGTCCAGGGCTGTGTTAGACATTTGGGGCAATGGATTCCTTCCAAGCGGGGGCACCTTGGGTGGGGAGTGGTTGGCCCCGGGGCACGTGGCAGCATGTCCCTTTGTGACACGGTGCAGCAGGTTCCCTGTGGAACCGAAAGGGACACCGTGTCTTGGCAGCCCTTTGTGACACGCGCTGACATAGGGGCTGGCAGCCACACAGCCACGCCACAGTGCTCAGTGCACGCAACGGGACAGGAGGTGACAGAGCGGTGCTGTGAGGCGACCCTGCACAGTCAGCTCGTTGGCTGCTGACCTGGAGCTTTTCCAAGGCATTCCTCCTGTGGCTGGCCTCACGGCCAGACCTCGGCATTTGGTGACTCGGAGCTTTTCCGAGGCATCTCCCATCCCTGCAGCTGGTGCCCTCGTGGCCAGGCCGTGGGACTTGGTGACCTCCATTGTTTGCCAGGAGTCTCCTGTCATTGTGGCAGGAGCCCTCGAGTGCAGGACTTGCTGTGCTCTCGCCTTTCTGAGGCTCCTCTGTTGCAGGTGCCTTCAAGGCAAGACTGCAGCCCTTGCTGACGCAGGCCTTTGCCAAGGCATTTGAAAGGTTAGACAGCAGGATGGCGGGCGGACTGCTCAGTCTGTTCAAGGGGCTTCGGGGCAAGAAAAGCAAAGGCCCTGCAGCTGCCCCAGTGCAGAAGCCTGCAGAGCCAGAGAAGTTGCAGATGCTGCAGGATGGTGAGTGGTGGAGCTGGGCTGCTGGGCCGGTGCCTGCAGCTGGCCTGGCCCTGCCCCACTCCATCCCATCCCATCCCATCCCATCCCATCCCATCCCATCCCATCCCATCCCTGTGGACATGCCCATGGGCGGGATGGGAGAGAGACCGGGGCTGCGCCCCTGAATTGCCGTGCTCCATCCCCTGGGCTCCCGTGGGGCTGTCCCTGCCTGGGGAGCGCAGGGCTGGGCTGTGTTCTCCAGCCTCTCCCGCAGCCCCTCACCTCTGGCTGCGCTTGCTCTTTAACAGATGCAGCCAGGGACCCAACTCAAGAGCAGGAGCCCACCCGTGGCCGCTTCCACAGAACAGCGCAGGTACCTGCGGCCATCCCCACCTGGGCCGGGCCTACTGGCGCTGCTTGGCTGATCCCTGCGCTTGGAGCAGGCCATGGAACGTCCCTCCCCTCCCTCCCTCCTTCTGCTGCAGACACTGCGGAGGTTTCTGCACCTGGGCCGCACAAAGACCCGTGGCACCGGCACCAAGGGCACGGCCCAGCCCGACTCCAGGCCTGGCCAGCTGCGGGCAGAGGCTGCTGCCATCTCAGCGTCCTCGGAGCTCGCAGCAGCCTCTGAGCAGGACACGGCCCAGGGCAGGGCGGAGGCTGGCATGGCCCTGACTGAGGGCATGGCCATCACCCACACCCAGGCTCAGGGCATGCCAGACACTCAGGCCAAGCCCACACTGACCGTGGCTCCTGCACCCACTCTGGAGGTTTTCCAGAAGCGTGCAGCTTCTCCACAGCAGGTAAGTGACGAAAGTGAAGGGAGAACGAGCACACATCCGATTGATGAGCATCGATCTCAGATTTATTGATCCAGCTTACACACTTTTATAGTAGTGTTAATTAAGTTCATACATATTGCAAAACCCGAGCTCATCACTGGTTACAGATTACACACCAACCCCTCCTTTGTTGTCAATACCTGTGGTTTCTTGTTGAGGCTAATACTTGTTTTTCTGATCCTGCTGTTGACTTGTTATTGAGCACCCTTCAAGGACTCCATGTTTTCCACCATGTTTTTCTCATAACTTAGCCAAGGACAAGGTATTTATTGTTTTTAAGGAAAAGCCTGAGAACTTGCTGGTTACAGCTGCCTTTTACTTTTTAACCAGCTGTATGTGATCATGGCCTTTTTCTATAAGCCATGTCTGAAAAAAGCTCTCCACAGCTAAGCAAACTGGGGCCAGGGCTGAAGGCCTCCCAGGATCATGTGGCTCCTCAAGCTACATCCGCTGGACCCCCTCAGCCTTTGAGGCCATTACAGTGGGGTGGGAAGGCAAGCACTTCTTCGGGGAAGCTGGGCAAGTTGCTCCCTTGGACAGCACTCCAAGTCTTCCCCACGCCGCGTCCTCCAGGTGCAAGCCATGGTCAGGGATATTCTCCGGAGACTGGCGTCCTGTGTCACCGTGGATGCCAGGCTGCAAATGGAGATTCTGAACCTGACAGAGGAACACCCTGTTCAAGTGGTGATGAGCCTCCTATGCTGTGCCCCAACGTGTGACAGGTACGGAGCACAAGTGCCTCGAGAGCTCAGTGCTCACCGGCCCGTAGGGCCCCTCACCCTGTACAGCCTGTCCAGTGGGCTCTGCCAGACAGGCAGAGAGCTGCGGGAGCCTCGGGCCCCTCTGTTTCCTGAGCCTCTGCCATGCTCCCTCTCTGCCCTTCAGGGCACCGGGGCTCTGTCACCCAGCCCCACGCAGCCGCACGGGGCACGGTGCTGACGCACAGCTCTGCTCACACAGAGCCGCCGCGCTGATGTGGAGAGCCATCGGCACGTCCGGAGTGGCCGCCCAGGAGGTGCTTCCAGCGCTGCTCTCTGCCATGGAGGAGCAGCCGCCCTATGGCAGCTTCTCCTGCGGAGACAAGGCTGTCTTTGCCCTGGCTGTGAGTTTCTGGAGCTGGTCTTTGCTCGCCCTCCTGGTTGCCTCTCCAGCACCTCTCCCTGCTCTCCCTAGCCTGCAGCTCCCTGCCTGGGCTCAAAGCTGGCCTAGGGGCAGGCTCAGGGGCAGCAGGCCGCGTGCTCCCCCTGCGTCTCCCCTCGGGCCCTGCCTCATAGACACCCTGGCACTGAGCGCTGCCTCAGGCTGCTTTGTCTCTTGCAGGCAACTCTGGTGCTGTGGAGGATTGCTCCCATGTGTGAGTGGCACTGTGCCATTCTGCTTCATTCTCCCCAACTGTTTGTGGCTCTGCTCTTGCAAATTTTCACCACCACAGAGCAGATGCCAGGGGACATGGAAACTGGGAGATTCTGGAGAGCGTGCCGGGAAGAACACGGCCTTCCCTGCCATCCCCACAGGTGCCAGTCGCCCTGTCCTTCCCACGCCCTCGTGGCCAGGGCCAGCGCTCCCAGAGTGACCTGGCCTTTGCTCGGCATGCAGGTTTGCAGTGCAGACCATGAAGGCTCTGCTCTCCCGCCTGGGCTTTGACAAGAAGCTGGTGGCTCTGGAGAACAAGCGGGTCTGGGAGAAGCTGCTCTGTGCCGACACCCAGCACTATGCAGCAGATCTGCTGGCCAGGTGAGATCTCCTACGCCCCGCCGCCACCGTCAGCATTTGTGCTCCCTGCCCAGAGTGCCCCACACAGTCCCGGGGGCTGTAAGCGAGAGCCCTTGTCAGCGAGGGAGGGCCGAGCAGACTGGGAAAGGCTGGGAGAGGAGGATGCCCAGCAGCAGCCGCCTCCCAAGGGCCCCATGTCCCCTTGCAGAGTGCTGGAGAAAGATCAGACCTCTGTGAGACCACGCCTGGGAGAGGTCTGCCCGCCCGGCTCAGGGCCTTGTTTCCTTTTTCCCATGCCAGGGAGATGCGCCGTGGCTTGAGCCCCTTGTGTCCCCACATGGCCTCACACCTGCTCAGCCTGCTCCTCGGGAAGCAGCCCCGCTGGCATCTGCCTGCCCTGGCGTTCTTTGTGGAGGTGAGCCTGATGGCCAGCGCTGCCTGGCTGAGCTGCCTCCCAGCTCTTGGGCCTCCCGTAGCTGCAGCCGCCTGGGAGGCTGCCCACACCCACTGCTGCTGCCTGGGCCTGGCCCTATGAGGCTCTGGGCTCCTGCCGGCCGGCTCCCCCATCACTGCCCTGTGCCTTTCAGGTCCTGGAGTGTCTGGACTTGAGCAAACACGGTCCCAGTGCCCTGCTGGTGGTATCCAGGCACCTGCTGAGCCAGTGCAGGGACAGGCTGCGCCGGGCGCTCAGAGGCCTTGTGGTGCTCAGCAAGGAGCCCTCGCTGGTGAGAAGGGGCAGTGGCTGAAGCCATGCTGGCAGTGTGGGGCTGGGCAACGCAGACCTCTGGGCTTGGCTGGCCTTTGGCAGCAGAGGCAGCTGCTCCCAGCTCTCCTGCCTCCTGCTTCAGCTGCCCCAGTGCCCCAAGCAGCTGTTGGTGCTGCGGCCATTCACGGCTTCACAGCACAGCCTGGTCTTGCACACAGGCCGGAGGAATATGCTGCCTCTATCCACACCTGGTGGAGCAGCTGGCTGACCCAGATGCAGAGGTGGTCTGGATGAGCCTCTGTGTGCTCACACATACGCTCCAGGACAAAGACCTCCTGCTACCCAGCGTCACCGCCCTGAAGCTGGCTGAGTCCCTCCTGCCACACTTTGAGAACGTAAGGCTATGTGGCCCCAGCCAAGGGCACTGGATGCTACCTGGAAACTTTGTGCTCTGTGCAGTTCTGGGCCTTTGCCTCAATGGGCCTGGAGTAGTTGGTGCTGAGGTCTTTTGCTTTCCTTCCAGGACAACAGCCACGTGCAGCTGCTCTCCATTCAGCTCTTTTGCAAGGTGATGGAGCTGGTAGTGGAAGAGGGGGAAGAGCTTCTCACGACATTTGTGAACCAGAGCCTGCTCCCTCTATTCTTGCGCTGGCACGATGAGAACCTGTATGTGGCCAAGGTGAGGTTTTGTGTGATGGTGCCGCATCCCTGGCAGGGGGCTTGGCCACCTCCTGCCCTGGCACCTGGCGGGCTCCAGCCTCCCCATGGTCATGGCACAGGGACACAGGTCCTGTGCCCTGGGCTCTGGTGCCACCTGCAGCTCTCTGCCACTCTCCAGGCCTCTTTCCAAGCCCTGCTTTGTGCGGCACGCTTCCTGAAGAGGAGGGACCTTGAGGAGCTGCTGACGAAGGCGTGGCGGATTAAGTTTGCTGAGAGCCTGGTAAGGACAGCCGGGGAGATCGAGCCCTGCCCCTGGTGCACGATGTGGAGGACCGGCAGCTGTGCCACTGCCCAGCGCCGCAGCCAGGCCCGCCAGCCTGTGCCCCCCATGCTGCTCCCTGTCCCGGGCTGTGTGGGCCGGCTCGGCCGGTGCTGGGGCCAGGGAGAGCCCGGCCAAGGGGCAGAGCCCATGCCAAGCCTTCCCTGCTGGTGCTCCCCGCAGCTGCTGCAGGACGAGAGCCGAGCGGCTGAGAGCCCACAGAGGACCCTGCGAGAGGCAGCTGTCAGGTTCATGGGTGAGCCCTGAGCCCGGCGCCCCTCCCTGCCCCCAGCCCGGCTGCTGCCCTGGCTACAGTGAGAGCCGGGCCTCTGCAGCTGGCTGGGATGGCCCTGGCAGGAGGCTTTCCTTGGATTTCCTCAATCTGGCCTCTGACCTTGGCTCTGTTCCTCTCTCTTCCAGCTCTTCAAGCCCTGAAGGAAGATGAGAGTTCATCGTGCCTGAGCAAACTGCTTCAGATGATCTTTGAAGGAAGATCTGCAGGACTTTGTCTGATGGATCAGATGTACCAGTGTCCATCAGCGATTTCAAGTGCCCATTGAAGATGGGAGCACCTGCAGAACAGGATGGAGCAGCTGGAGCTCCAGGCACAGCATGGCTGCTCAGAGCTGAGCCTGTGTGAAGCCC